>NC_069503.1:309760535-309898035 GCF_027579735.1 Bombina bombina
TGTTTTTTATATGCTTTCGCACTTTTTTTTATCACCCCACTTGGCTATTCGTTAAACTGAATTGTGGGTGTGGTGAGGGGTGTATTTATAGGCATTTTGAGGTTTGGGAAACTTTGCCCCTCCTGGTAGGAATGTATATCCCATACGTCACTAGCTCATGGACTCTTGCTAATATGAAAGAAATGAATTTATCAGGTAAGTTCTTACATAAATTATGTTTTCCATTTCTTTCCAGGGTAACAAATTATTTGGTTCTCAGTTGGATTCTATTATCTCAACTGTTACTGGTGGGAAAGGAACTTTTTTACCACAGGATAAATAATCTAAGGGTAAAAACAGGGCTAATAATCGTTTTCGTTCCTTTCGTTTCAACAAAGAACAAAAGCCTGATCCTTCATCCTCAGGAGCGGTTTCAGTTTGGAAACCATCTCCAGTCTGGAATAAATCCAAGCCTTCTAGAAAGGCAAAGCCTGCTTCTAAGTCCACATGAAGGTGCGGCCCTCATTCCAGCTCAGCTGGTAGGGGGCAGGTTACGTTTTTTCAAAGAAATTTGGATCAATTCTGTTCACAATCTTTGGATTCAGAACATTGTTTCAGAAGGGTACAGAATTGGTTTCAAGATGAGACCTCCTGCAAAGAGATTTTTTCTTTCCCGTGTCCCAGTAAATCCAGTGAAAGCTCAAGCATTTCTGAATTGTGTTTCAGATCTAGAGTTGGCTGGAGTAATTATGCCAGTTCCAGTTCTGGAACAGGGGATGGGGTTTTATTCAAATCTCTTCATTGTATCAAAGAAGGAGAATTCCTTCAGACCAGTTCTGGATCTAAAAATATTGAATCGTTATGTAAGGATACCAACATTCAAAATGGTAACTGTAAGGACTATCTTGCCTTTTGTTCAGCAAGGGCATTATATGTCCACAATAGATTTACAGGATGCATATCTGCATATTCCGATTCATCCAGATCATTATCAGTTCCTGAGATTCTCTTTTCTGGACAAGCATTACCAGTTTGTGGCTCTGCCGTTTGGCCTAGCTACAGCTCCAATTTTTACAAAGGTTCTCGGTGCCCTTCTGTCTGTAATCAGAGAACAGGGTATTGTCGTATTTCCTTATTTGGACGATATCTTGGTACTTGCTCAGTCTTTACATTTAGCAGAATCTCATATGAATCGACTTGTGTTGTTTCTTCAAGATCATGGTTGGAGGATCAATTCACCAAAAAGTTCATTGATTCCTCAGACAAGGGTAACCTTTCTGGGTTTCCAGATAGATTCAGTGTCCATGACTCTGTCTTTAACAGACAAGAGACGTCTAAAATTGATTTCGGCTTGTCGAAACCTTCAGTCACAATCATTCCCTTCGGTAGCCTTATGCATGGAAATTCTAGGTCTTATGACTGCTGCATCGGACGCGATCCCCTTTGCTCGTTTTCACATGCGACCTCTTCAGCTCTGTATGCTGAATCAATGGTGCAAGGATTACACAAAGATATCTCAATTAATATCTTTAAAACCGATTGTACGACACTCTCTAACGTGGTGGACAGATCACCATCGTTTGATTCAGGGGGCTTCTTTTGTGCTTCCGACCTGGACTGTAATTTCAACAGATGCAAGTCTCACAGGTTGGGGAGCTGTGTGGGGATCTCTGACAGCACAAGGAGTTTGGGAATCTCAGGAGGTGAGATTACGATCAATATTTTGGAACTCTGTGCAATTTTCAGAGCTCTTCAGTTTTGGCCTCTTCTGAAGCGAGAATCGTTCATTTGTTTTCAGACAGACAATGTCACTACTGTGGCATACATCAATCATCAAGGAGGGACTCACAGTCCTCTGGCTATGAAAGAAGTATCTCGGATTCTGGTTTGGGCGGAATCCAGCTCCTGTCTAATATCTGCGGTTCATATCCCAGGTATAGACAATTGGGAAGCGGATTATCTCAGTCGCCAAACGTTGCATCCGGGCGAATGGTCTCTTCACCCAGAGGTATTTCTTCAGATTGTTCAAATGTGGGAGCTTCCAGAAATAGATCTGATGGCGTCTCATCTAAACAAGAAACTTCCCAGGTATCTGTCCAGATCCCGGGATCCTCAGGCGGAAGCAGTGGATGCATTATCACTTCCTTGGAAGTATCATCCTGCTTATATCTTTCCGCCTATAGTTCTTCTTCCAAGAGTAAGCTCCAAGATTCTGAAGGAATGCTCGTTTGTTCTGCTGGTAGCTCCGGCATGGCCTCACAGGTTTTGGTATGCAGATCTTGTCCGGATGGCCTCTTGCCATCCGTGGACTCTTCCGCTACGACCAGACCTTCTGTCGCAAGGTCCTTTTTTCCATCAGGATCTCAAATCCTTAAATTTAAAGGTATGGAGATTGAACGCTTGATTCTTGGTCAAAGAGGTTTCTCTGACTCTGTGATTAATACTATGTTACAGGCTCGTAAATCTGTATCCAGAGAGATATATTATAGAGTCTGGAAGACTTATATTTCTTGGTGTCTTTCTCATCATTTTTCTTGGCATTCTTTTAGAATTCCGAGAATTTTACAGTTTCTTCAGGATGGTTTAGATAAAGGTTTATCCGCAAGTTCTTTGAAAGGACAAATCTCTGCTCTTTCTGTTCTTTTTCACAGAAAGATTGCTAATCTTCCTGATACGAGCTTTGGTTCGTATAAAACCTGTCATTAAGTCAATTTCTCCTCCTTGGAGTTTGAATTTGGTTCTGGGGGCTCTTCAAGCTCCTCCGTTTGAACCTATGCATTCATTGGACATTAAATTACTTTCTTGGAAAGTTTTGTTCCTTTTGGCAATCTCTTCTGCCAGAAGAGTTTCTGAATTATCTGCTCTTTCTTGTGAGTCTCCTTTTCTGATTTTTCATCAGGATAAGGCAGTGTTGCGAACTTTTGAATTTTTACCTAAAGTTGTGAATTCTAACAACATTAGTAGAGAAATTGTGGTTCCTTCATTATGTCCTAATCCTAAGAATTCTAAGGAGAAATCATTGCATTCTTTGGATGTTGTTAGAGCTTTGAAATATTATGTTGAAGCTACTAAGTCTTTCCGAAAGACTTCTAGTTTATTTGTTATCTTTTCCGGTTCTAGAAAAGGCCAGAAAGCTTCTGCCATTTCTTTGGCACCTTGGTTGAAATCTTTAATTCATCTTGCCTATGTTGAGTCGGGTAAAACTCCGCCTCAAAGGATTACAGCTCATTCTACTAGGTCAGTTTCTACTTCCTGGGCGTTTAGGAATGAAGCTTCGATTGATCAGATTTGCAAAGCAGCAACTTGGTCCTCTTTGCATACTTTTACTAAATTCTACCATTTTTATGTATTTTCTTCTTCTGAAGCAGTTTTTGGTAGAAAAGTACTTCAGGCAGCGGTTTCAGTTTGAATCTTCTGCTTATGTTTTTCATTAAACTTTATTTTCGGTGTGGATTATTTTCAGCAGGAATTGGCTGTCTTTATTTTATCCCTCCCTCTCTAGTGACTCTTGCGTGGAAAGATCCACATCTTGGGTAATCATTATCCCATACGTCACTAGCTCATGGACTCTTGCTAATTACATGAAAGAAAACATAATTTATGTAAGAACTTACCTGATAAATTCATTTCTTTCATATTAGCAAGAGTCCATGAGGTCCACCCTTTTTTTGGGGTGGTTATGATTTTTGTATAAAGCACAATTATTATAATTCCTTATTTTATATGCTTTCGCACTTTTTTTATCACCCCACTTCTTGGCTATTCGTTAAACTGAATTGTGGGTGTGGTGAGGGGTGTATTTATAGGCATTTTGAGGTTTGGGAAACTTTGCCCCTCCTGGTAGGAATGTATATCCCATACGTCACTAGTTCATGGACTCTTGCTAATATGAAAGAAATGAATTTATCAGGTAAGTTCTTACATAAATTATGTTTTTCCTGTAGGAACAACGTAACCCTTGTGAAATAGAATGCTCTAGTTTATCGTCGGCCGCTAAAAACAAAAAATGTTTTTTTTACTATTTTACAAATTTCAGTGTATTCCTGACTAAACTCTGTAACAAAACTAACTCCTTTATGTTTACTATTGATGCTTTTGTATTTATCAATTTCACTTGTCTGACACAAAATTTGTGACCTGTCTAAGCCATCCACTTGTCTCCCGGCCTTATTAATCACTTTAGCACTGTATCCTCTGTTTTTTAGCCTGTTGGCCAAATCTTGTGACTGCTCAACAAACTTATTCGGTAAGAAGCAGTTGCGTTTAATCCTAATAAATTGGCCTTTGGCCACAGCATGGGGTACGTGCCTGGGATGACAACTTTTCGCATGTAGGAGGGTGTTCCGTGCTATGGGCTTCCTATAGATCTCTGTCAATACCCTTCCATCCTCCATGCCTGTGATAGTGATATCCAAAAAGTTGATCACATTGTCCCGTACCTCACTGGTAAATTTTATTCCAATATTGTTGGAATTCAAATAATCAGTGAAAGACGTAAATTGTAACTCACTCCCTTTCCACACGAGCAACAGGTCGTCTATATAGCGGCCGTAAAAATTAATCAAATCTCTGAAGGGGTTCCCATTTCCATAGACGTGGGACAGCTCCCACCAACCCATAAAAAGGTTGGCATAGGAGGGGGCAAATTTACCCCCCATAGCTGTCCCACGTCTCTGGAGATAGAAACCATCCTCAAATTAAAACTAATTGTGTTTAAGTAAAAATTTTAACACTCTAAGTATAAAGTGTCTAAACTCCAAAATGTCCAATAACTCTTTTTTGAAAGTAGCAGTGGGGTCCCTATAAAGGGGAATATAGTCCTCAGTGTTGTTAAGTTGACTCAATGCCTCATCTACATAGTCCAATCTGTCCAGAACCACAATAGAGCCACCCTTGTCAGCTGGGCGTATAACAATATCATTGTTCTCTTGACGCTCCTTAAGGGCGGCTCTCTCTGGTCTGGACAGATTGGGAACTTGATATCCAACAGAATTCTTGAGTTTAATCAGGTCACGTTCCACACGTTTGAAGAAAGTCTCCAAAGTGATACCCTTAGTGTGGATGGGATTAAACAGTGACTTGTTTTGAAAACCACTAGAGGCGTTAATACTTTCTCTATTAGTTCTTGTCAAGGTATCTCGAGATAAACATTCCAAACTAATCACATCACAAGTTTCATTGAATGTTAATTCACCAGTGTGCGGGGCATGTGTGGGTAAGTCCAGCCCATGATCAACTCTGTCATCTAAATAATCTGTTGATTCAGTGTAAAAATGTTTTTGTAGAGTCATGTTACGTATTAGTTTATTAATGTGAAGAATAGTGTTAAATATGTTGAAATGATTGGTAGGTGCAAAATTCAAACCACGACTAAGAAGTGAGACTTGTGAGTCTGTAAGTCTGTATTTTGACAAGTTAAAGGGACAGTTTACTCAAAAATGTTCTCCCCTTTAATTTGTTCCCAATGATCCACTTTACCGGATGGAGTGTATTAAATTGTTTACAAGTAGCTCCTTTACCCTTATATTGGCATTTGAAATAGTTGATTTAGCATGTGGTATCCCCACCTATTCTGAAAGTTTATGGCCGCATGTCCAAGCTATAGATAAGCTTTGTAAACACAGCCAGCAGAAGAAATTACACTCCCAGTGGGATTTTGCAGAGATAAGGTAATGCAATGTTGATTTTCCATTGTTCTCTCCAAGTACTGGTGATTGGTTTATGGACAGATATAAAATAAAGAAGCAGGTATATGTACACAATGTGATAAAGTAATGAGATCTGATTATACCTACAAGCTCAACCCATTTTATTAGGTTGTGGCTTCTAAACACAAAATCAGAGCTTTAATATACACAAATAAACCTTAAAAAGCTAGTTTTCTTACATTTTTCACTCTGCAGTTGGTAAAAAAAGCAATTGTAAACACATTAAGGGAAAAACTATTTTACAGTATACTGTCCCTTTAATAATGTTGTTTATTTGTACTTCTGTTTCCCTCTCTGGCCTCTCAAATGATAATGTCCCTGACCTGTTTGTCCTATCCCGGTGCGTTGTGGGGGAAGAGAAAAAAACCTGTTCTATTTTTCTCTGATCATCATCAGAAACTCTTGTCTGCATAGCAGAAGCACCTTCTTCAACATATTTAGATGCACTTTGGAGACTTTCTTCAAACGTGTGGAGCGTGACCTGATTAAACTCAAGAATTCTGTTGGATATCAAGTTCCCAATCTGTCCAGACCAGAGAGAGCCGCAAGAGAACAATGATATTGTTATACGCCCAGCTGACAAGGGTGGCTCTGTTGTGGTTCTGGACAGATTGGACTATGTAGATGAGGCATTGCGTCAACTTAACATCACTGAGGACTATATTCCCCTTTATAGGGACCCCACTGCTGCTTTCAAAAAAGAGTTATTGGACATTTTGGACGATGGGTTGGAGGATGGGCACTACGACCGGAAAACCTTTGAGTTCTTGGTGGTTGATTATCCGGTAGTGCCCATCTTCCACCATCTACCCAAGGTCCATAAATCCCTTAAGGATGTCAGGGACCGTCCAATAGTCAGTGGAATTGATTCATTGACAGAACATGTTTCACAGTGGGTAGATAGCCTCTTACAACCCCTGGTACAAAACTTGCACAGTTACATCCAAGACACCAAAGACGTAATCTGTACTCTTGACAATTTGAGATGGAACAGTAACTATCACAAGTGGGCTACAATTGATGTAGTAGCATTATGCTCCTCCATCCCCCACGAGGAGTGTCTAATAGCGGTCAATTTCTTTTTGGAATTCTATTCTGATTTTTCTACTGAGTTTAGACACTTTATACTTAGAGTGTTAAAATTTTTACTTAAACACAATTAGTTTTAATTTGAGGATGGTTTCTATTTCCAGAGACGTGGGACAGCTATGGGGGGTAAATTTGCCCCCTCCTATGCCAACCTTTTTATGGGTTGGTGGGAGCTGTCCCACGTCTATGGAGATGGGAACCCCTTCAGAGATTTGATTCATTTTTACGGCCGCTATATAGACGACCTGTTGCTCGTGTGGAAAGGGAGTGAGTTACAATTTACGTCTTTCACTGATTATTTGAATTCCAACAATATTGGAATAAAATTTACCAGTGAGGTACGGGACAATGTGATCAACTTTTTGGATATCACTATCACAGGCATGGAGGATGGAAGGGTATTGACAGAGATCTATAGGAAGCCCATAGCAGGGAACACTCTCCTACATGCGAAAAGTTGTCATCCCAGGCACGTACCCCATGTGTACCCCATGCTGTGGCCAAAGGCCAATTTATTAGGATTAAACGCAACTGCTCCTTACCGAATAAGTTTGTTGAGCAGTCACAAGATTTGGCCAACAGGCTAAAAATCAGAGGATACAGTGCTAAAGTGATTAATAAGGCCAGGAGACAAGTGGATGGCTTAGACAGGTAACATATTTTGGGTCAGACAAGTGAAATTGATAAATACAAAAGCATCAATAGTAAACATAAAGGAGTTACTTTTGTTACAGAGTTTAGTCAGGAATACACTGAAATTTGTAAAATAGTAAAAAAACATTTTTCGTTTTTAGCGGCTGACGATAAACTAGAGCATTGTATTTCACAAGGGTTACGTTGTTTCTACAGGAAAACAACTACTCTAGGCAACTTATTATCACCCTCTGTTCTCCCTAAGACTAATCAAAGACAAAGCTCTTGGCTTACACATAGGGGCATTTTCAAATGCCTCAATAAATGCAGGGTATGTGATTTTGTTCTACCCTCAGATAGTATTAAATCTGAGGTTACAGGGGAGATTTTTGCCATCCAGTCCTGTCTCAAGTACACCTCCACATATGTTGTATATGTGTTGAGTTGCACCATGTGCCATCTACAGTACGTTGGACTCACGACTACTGAGGTTAAGGTGTGAATTCGTAACCATCTGTCCATGATACAAGCTGGTGTAGCATCTACACCCTTAGTTCAACACTTTGCGAAGTGTCACCAAAAAAGTGTAAATTCACTAAGGTGGCAGGCCATTGAAAGGGTGACTTGCCCTCCAAGAGGAGACAGGCTGCTGCAGAAGAGGGAAATGTTTTGGATATTCAAACTACAAACTCGTGTACCTACTGGTGTGAACTCAGAATATGACCTGATCAATTACTGGCAATAGAAGAATATTCTACATTTCAGGTTTCTTGTTCCCTCTTGTGCAGCCTGTCTGGACCTGCTCTATTTCCCTTGTTTCCCTCATTTCCCCCCTTTTTCAGTTTTCTGTAATTATCCATATTGCTATTTCTTATCATTACCCATTTCCCACATAATATTATATTTTATATTTTTTGGTAAGGGGTATTCTTTTGTTTTTTCATTCTTCACAATAAGTGATTCATTAGTACAGCACACATCATTTTCCACACGCAAATTTATTCTACAATAAATGATAGAATCACTGAATGTATTCTGCAGATGTAATATGTATTAACAACCATTACAATTGTTCTGTTCCTACACACTAGCTTAATTTAGGCTTAGGAACTTTGTAGGTCTTTAACCCCTTAAGGACCAAGGCCATTTTTCAATTTCTTTCCCTTAAAGACCAGGGCTATTTTTACATTTCTGCGGTGTTTGTGTTTAGCTGTAATGTTCCTCTTACTCATTTTTTGTACCCACACATATTATATACCGTTTTTCCCGCCACTAAATGGACTTTCTAAAGATACCATTATTTTCATCATATCTTATAATTTATTATTAAAAATATTATAAAATATGAGGAAAATATGGGAAAAAACACACTTTTTCTAAATTTGACCCCCAAAATCTGTTACACATCTACAACCACCAAAAAACAACCATGCTAAATAGTTTCTAAATTTTGTCCTGAGTTTAGAAATACCCAATGTTAACATGTTCTTTGCTTTTTTTGCAAGTTATAGGGCAATAAATACAAGAAGCACTTTGCTATTTCAAAACCACTTTTTTTCAAAATGAGCGCTAGTTACATTGGAACCCTGATATCTGTCAGGAATACCTGAATATCCCATGACATGTATATATTTTTTTTAGAAGACATCCCAAAGTATTGATCTAGGCCCATTTTGGTATATTTCATGCCACCATTTCACCGCCAAATGCGACCAAATTAAAAAAAAACTTCATTTTTTTCGCAATTCTAGGTTTCTCATTGATATTATTTACAAACAGCTTGTGCAATTATGGCACAAATGGTTGTAAATGCTTCCCTGGGATCTCCTTTGTTCAGAAATAGCAGACATATATGGCTTTGGTGATGCTTTTTGGTAATTAGAAGGCTGCTAAATGCCGCTGCGCATCACACGTGTATTATGGCTAGCAGTGAAGGGGTTAATTAGGTAGCTTGTAGGGAGCTTGCAGGGTTAATTTTAGCTTTAGTGTTGAGATCAGCCTCCCACCTGACACATCAGACCCCCTGATCCCTCCCAAACAGCTCTCTTCCCTCACCCACCCCACAATTGTACCCGCCATCTTAAGTACTGGCAGAAAGTCTGCCAGTACTAAAATAAAAGGTATATTTTATTTTTTTTATTTTTTTTTCTAGCATATTTACATATGCTGCTGTGTAGGATCCCCCTTAGCCCCAAACCTCCCTGATCCCCCCCAAAACAGCTCTCTAACCCTCCCCCTCAACATTATTGGGAGCCATCTTGGGTACTGGCAGCTGTCTGCCAGTACCCAGTTTACAAAAAAATATATATTTTTTTAATTTCTCCCCAATTTTCTGTAGTGTAGCTTTCCCCCCCCCCCCAAAGACTAAACCCCCACCCCCTCCCAGATCACTTTGCTTATTTATAATACTATTTTTATTTCCCCTCTCTCCCTCTAAATTTATGCAAACCGTTCCATGTGTAATGGTTCCCACCCGCTCCCTCCCTCGTGCACGCGCCCGCCCGCCTCCCTTGTGCACGATCGCGCGTCCGTGCGCGCCCCCCAGCTACCCCACCCACGATCCCGCCCACCTCTGTACACCGCAAGCCATCGATGGCCGCCCACCCGCCTCCCACGTCGGCTCCCACCCACCAACGATTGCGGCCATCGATGTCCGGTGCAGAGAGGGCCACAGAGTGGCTCTCTCTGCATCGGATGGGGGAAAATGTTATTGCAGTGATGCCTCGACATGGAGGCATCACTGCAATAACCGGAAAGCGGCTGGAAGCGATCAGGATCGCTTCCAGCTGCTTTCAACCCCAACGTCGTACAGGGTACGTCGCTGGTCTTTAAAGACCAGTTTGTGCACGACGTACCCTGTACGACGTATGACGTTAAGGGGTTAAATTATGCTTTATTAAAGTTAGCATTCTATGTACAGCTGTATTATTGCATGCCATTTGTTGCAACTGCAATCTATTTAACTCAGATAATAGGCTCTACAATTTGTATAGGTACTCATAGAGTTAATTGATATCACAACTTGTTACTTTGTTTTTACCCAATCAGGGTGATCCTGGTGCTTTTTAATAGCTCAGGTGCACTGTCCAGTAGCTATGATTACGTTGATCATGTTAGCAGACTTTTCGTTGTGATGTACCTGTGCTGATCTCTGGAGTGTTTTAACTTATGTTCTAATAAAGACTGTTTTTATTACTAAAACCGCTGCTTGCAACATTTCCTTTTTGCTGTATGTTTGTATGTGTGTGTATATATATATATATATATATATATATATATATATATATATATATATATATATATATATATATATATATATATGTGTGTGTGTGTATATATATATATATATATATATATATATATATATATATATATATATATATATATATATATATATATACACACACACATATATGTGTATATACTGTGTGTGTGTGTGTGTGTGTGTATGTATATATATATATATATATGTATGTGTATATATATATATATATATATATATATATATATAAAACCAAAAAGGGTACAGGACAAATGGCTACTATAAATGTGTCTTTTTCCAAAAACAATTTTAGCAAACTTTAGAAAACATTAATGTTATGCTAGATTATAATTTTAATGTGGTGCAGACCCTATAAAAAATTATTCTTCAACAAACTACAAGAGGAGAACAAGGACCAGTCTCAGCGTGCAGCATTCAACTGGCTCAGCAAACTGTTTCATGGGACTCAATTACAAGGCAGTATTTCAGGAGGCAATCGGTAACAAACAGCGGACCTCAATTGTGGACACCTCCAGAATCATATAAGTGCATGCTTATGGTTTAACACAGGAATATAGCTGCTTTCACTTGATGGGGGGTTAGCCTGGACTGACTCCCACTGCTCATTTGGCTTGTTTGCTGCTTTCACACAACATCTTCAGCAATACGAAGTACTATGCTTTACTAACACGCATTCAGCTTTGGCAGCACTTATCCCATTTTGCTAAAGTCTGGCTGAAGACAATACCGCTATATGTGGAAAATCATCCTGCTGTGATTTGGTTGTTTTCTTCAGCAATACACTCTTGTGAGAATTTTATCTCAATATATGCAGGCATCTCTATGTAAACTGCTGTGTCTCTATGTAACTGCTGTACTGAGGCAATTCATTATGGAGGATGTATTACTATGTTCCACTATCTATCTTATTGCTAATAACCATTGCAATAGCTATTCTTCATACTTGCATGTAACTCACTATCTATCTTATTGCTAATAACCATTGCAATAGCTATTCTTCATACTTGTATGTAATTCTTTGTAATTGTTGCTATACTGCCATTATTGTTGTTCCTGAAATCTTTACAAAGCACCTATCACTACTTAGATCCCTAAAAATTTACCTGTCCGGTAATTATCCCTTGTATTGACTTGGGTACCGTGTACAGCTTGGGTGTAGCAGTGTACTAGGTGTCTTTGGATTGTATTTTTGCCAATATTATGATTATGATGTGCACATCTTCAGGGTTTTAATTGGCCACATGTACTATATTGTTTGTTCAACATACTTTACTTTGTGTTGCTAACATATACCCGAGGCCAGCACACAACTGGCCTATTGCTATGTTTAGACAGTTAGGATTTACTTCTTTCTGTACTATTAATAAATTATTTTTTGTTCTCAGTGATTGTACTGGTCAGAGATTCATTCCAATTGTTTAATTTAGCTACACTTTTGAGCTATTTTTTATAAAAAAAGAGTGCTTGATTCCCTATCTATACAGGGCCTTAAGAAATTTTTGATGGTCCTTGTTCTCCTCTTGTAGTTTGTTGAAGAATATATATATATTTTATATATATATATATATATATATATATATATATATATATATATATATACACAAACACATATGTGGTTTGCATTTTTACACTCCCAGAGTGTATCGGACATTGAGAAACATGTACATTAAGATTCTATTCTTAAATAAAAAAAAAATATTGAAAAATGAAGGTATTATAGTCATTTATAAGAAAATTGCGATTAAATCGTAGTCGCAATTTTTTTTTTTTTTTTACCAATATCGCCCAGCCCTACTTAGTAGGCAATGTAGGGGGGCAGGACACAAAAACAGTTAGCAGTGCAGTTTGGAGGGCATAGAATGTCCAAATGGCGGGAAGGGGTTAAGGCGGGGATGCTTATACTTGAAAACGGGGTTTATTTTTCTTTGTCAGTGTAATTTATTTATGCAAGTAATAAGCATTAATAAATGGGGAAAAAATACAACAGTGTACTGACTTTCTGGTACATCCCAAAGTGGCACATCTGCTTTAAAACATGTGAATGATAATGCAGCCCTTTTAGTCTAAACATGTATTTTTTAAACTTTATGATAATAATAGTCAGATCAGGATGCAGTTATACATGTATTTATCACACACAAATATGTCTCTCTCAACAGATTGCCAAACTAAGGCAACAGCTCCAGCGCACAAAGAATAACAGTCGCCATAGTAAGGATAAGGATGGCCAGTCACCTTTCCAGGGAAATCATATAGCAATCAATCACTCTCAGGTAAGTGTGTTACCTAGTGTTCTAGTGGATTCTAATGTTTAACACAAGTTGTTGTTATATTCTTGTATGTTAATGTTTTGACCCTCTTGTTGCCATTCTCAAACATTCTGACTAAGCTTTCCTTAGGATAGGGGGTATTGGTAAAGACAACACGTTAGAAGCTGAATCATAGATGTCACAGTATTTTGTATTTCATAATGCATCTCTCAATTTTAATCCAAACCTGTGCTGATTTCCCCCTTGTATCTCCACCATTCTCTCTCAAACACATGCCTGTTATTTCTACATTCTTTCTATATTTTTCTTTTGCTCCTTTACCTCCTCCCAAGACATCTTATTAGTGACTGACTGCTTATAGCCCCACTGCTTGTTTGCATATATTTTGTGCAGGTGTTCAAAATAATGTTTACTGCTGTACTAGACTTCTTTGGGCTAACTTACACACTCTTTTTTTCTTAACTACAGTGCAATATGATGTAGTAGAATGGGAAGAGTCGAGCATAGCTTATGTGTACTATACTCATAGCAAAAGCTTTTTCATACTGCAAGAATTTATAACTGACTGAAAGAAGACTATTCTTTTTCTTTCAAATAGTTTTTATTGGGTTAATACATTTCACCGAAGTACAACAAATACTGCATACATAGAATAAATACAGTTTGTGTTTAGAAGACTATTCTTAAGACTTGAAAAAGCCACTGGAGAGTAAGTGAAACAATTGTTTGACATTTTATGCTGACACATTACAGGGTAGGGACTTACCCTACATACTGATACAGTGTTTTCTATAAGAGAGGCTAAAATATTGTCACAGACTGAGTTTGCTGTTAAATGCACTGTTTGCACTTCAGTGGGAATTAATAATGTGTGAGCGTACCATGAGTGACTTTGGTAAAGATCATGTCTTACCAGTAGTTAGTTAAAAAGCATATTACTTAGAGTTATAGTAGCTTTGCACAATGTGAGCAGTATTCTTTGGGGTCACACATCCTTTTTTTGTTGTTGTAATAAAATTATGCTGTATTTGGAACTGCTTTTTGATCTATTTGAGGTTAATGAAGGATTAGCTGGACGTAAGAACTTTAAGGGATTGTAAATACTAGTGTTTTTGAAACGCTAGGATTTACCAGTGCAACAAATAAAGGGGACTTTTAGTCATGAAGTATAAAATACTTCATGCTGAAAGTTCCTTTATTTTTCTGCAGCATTCACATCGCTGAGTGCCTCAGGCTGCCCAGGGAGGTACGCTATTTTGCAGTGAGATGATCTTAGCCAATAGCATGCTAGCTATCATTCATAATGTCAGCTGGGCCGCACGGCTATTGGCTAAGAGTTTGAAACGTCACCTCACTGAAAAAAGAGCGATAGTGAATTTACGATGCTCCACAGCATAGCATCGTAAATTCACTATATGAGGTCTAAATACTAGTTTCTTTATTGACAAAGGATAAACCATATATAATCAAAGACAAGATCAAGTCGGCAATTGTTTAGTTAAATTGAAACATACAAGGATCCCTGATGCAGTAACGCTTTAGGTTCACTACTGATCCGATTTGCCAGTTTCAAACAATAGGCGTGGTTTACCCCACAAAAAGCCACCGACGCCGCGGCACCCCGCTTTTGACAAAGCCGGAGTTACCGGCAAAACATGTTAGGGGAAAGGGCATGCGGGACCCTTTGTTTTTTAATAATCTAGTTTAATAGTAGGGTGGTCTAATTTGATATCTGAGCTGACTACAATAGTATTCTCAGATCATTTTGGTCAGGTACAGGGAGAATGACCTCATAAGCAGCAAGTCATTAACCACAGATCTTATATGCTCTGATTGAAATCTGGCGATGTGATGCCGTTGTGCAAACTATGTCTATAAACCTAACCTGTACTTACTTACCTAAGCTTAATACAGCCGACTAAGGGGAGCATTGTATGTATAAGAAAAATAGCCAGCAGACAAACTGCAGCTCACACAAGAGTGTTTATTATGGCTGTTCTATGTAAATACAAAGGATACACTAAAGCTCCCTAAGCAATCGTTTTTTAGGCTGAATAAGGAAAGCACTTAAGGGACAAGAATAACAGCCAGCAGACAAACTGCAGCTTGATTAAGAGTCATAACGGCTTTGAAATCTTAATACAATAGATACACTATTACTATATGTGCTCAAAAATTACAACCAGCAGAGTAATTATTACACGTGAAGGTTAGTGATTTGGTGCCACTGTGCAAGCTCAGTCTATAAACACAACCCATACTTACCTAAGCTAGATATAACTTATCAAGGGAAGTACTGTACGTATAAGCAAAGAGTTTACTACGGCTATGTTATTTCAATATAACGGATACAACACAGTTCCCTAATTAATCTGTAATAGTTAGGCAGAATAAGGGAAGTACCTCAGGTACAAGAACATTAGCCAGTAAACAAACTGTAGATTAATTGAGACTGGTCATTACGGCTAGAAATCCTATCATAAGAGATACGTGAGCATCAAAAGTGCCTTGAATAACAATAATAATAGTGTGATAACCACACGCAATGAGAGGTACATAACCCTCCAATCAATACTAAGTCTGTAACGTATAACAGTCCTTTAAGCTGATAATGTTGTTCCCTCACACACCACAACTATAATTATTAGTATCCTCTGCAACATTCAATATACATTGGCTTTCAACTGGTGACAGTCAGTCTGAAGGCCTTTATACTGTACTAGTCGATGAGCCTGCCCAGAGGGCAGTCTAATTAATTATTTTTTAAACTACAGATGTAGAAACAACTTGTTTTGTAATTCTTCTTCTTTTATATAAATATTTAAGCTACAGGTGTAGCAATACTATAATTTTAATGAACCCCTAACCTAACACCTGAAGTCATATCCTGCAGATGTATGCTTGATCGCCTCATGTATTGTTAAATGAGGCTTTAGCTACTTGGGCGACATCGATTCCCTTGTTGTCAACTTTTGAAAGTTTTGTAAACGTTATCATTTCAATGATGTTCCTTCCTATGTGGAAGTTTTTCTAGACGTGCCTTCGAATTTTTCTCAGGATTAGGAGAAGCTAGGGATACCTGTCTCCCATCCATCAAAGTGTGTCTTAAGTAGAAGGATATATTTGTACTACGGCTCAGAGAACTTCGGTTCTTATGGTGCTCCTTTTCGTATCTTTGGATGAGAAGCTGGAGGTTTAATTGTTCATTTAGAACAATGCCTTGTCTTATTAGACTTGCTGTGCTATTACGCCGGGCTTTGTGGCTGAAATCTTGTTCAGATGAGAAGCCTAGCTGTAGCTTAGCAGTACAGCTTAGGCTTTATAGTTCTGCAGTTGCAGGTTTTATATTTTATGTTTCCCCCAATTCCACGCTTCTGGCGTTTCCTTTCAAGGATGAGACCTTGTTTGGACTTGGCTGGCAGAATTGCCACCTGACTTTACGGGTGAAAAAGGGTTTTTCTTCCACTCGTCAAGAGAGTAAGACCTAAGAAAGGTTTTCCTTTCCTTTTTCAGCAGGGTCAGTCTTGTTTCTTGGAGTCCTATCTAAGATTTCCTCCCATGGGCAGATTTCTCATTCTAGAGTATCTGCATTCCAGGTATGATGAGAGGCATTCCTTGAACTGAGTTTAGGGCCTTCCTCTCTAGGCGTGATAGTCCCAGTTTGGGAACAGAATCTAGGTATTTACCCCAAGTTCCCCAGGTTTTGTCTTTCAAAGTAGTATCCATTCTCCTTTTGGTTCAAGAGGACCTGTTCAGAACGAACATAGACCTGAAGGATGTGTATTTATTGTTCCCATTATTCTAGATCTGCTCAAGTTTCTGAGTCTTGTCATCCTAGAAAGGTTTTTAGGTCTTGAGGTATTACAAGGGTGCTTTTCTTCAGGCGTCATCCTTCTTCGAACACTCTTTCTGTTTCAAGAGATTTTGTCCAATCTTTTTTTCCCATGGATGGGAAATTAATCTGGAGAAGAGTTCCTTTGTTCCATCTACAAGGGTGATTTATTTAGGGACCTTAATAGATTCTCTATCATAGGAGAAGATTCTAACAGAGGTCAGATAATCAAGGATTTATTCCTTTTGTTTTCACTGCAGTCTACTGTCCGACCAACAGTGAGCTCTTGTGGTCCGGTAAATAGTTTAGCCTTTTAGCAACCAGAAGGTTGGGATTTTGGATCCAGCTGCAGTTGGTTTTTACCTTCACTTTTCAGTGACTCAAGTATGAAGGGAATTGGTGTGAGGGTTATCTTGAACATCATTCCCTTTGCTATTTTCCATAGAATGGAGAATATTCGGATCTGTCTCAGAAGATAGATCTAGGTCATTTGACAAGAGTCTTTTCCCCGCACGGGTTTCTCAGGAGTAGCTGTCTCAGGGCATGTGCTTCTAGAGACATTCCTGGGTGTTGTGACCACGGACGCCATCCTGCTGGGCTGGGAAACAGTGTGGGTTCTGTTTAAGGGCAGGGATTATGGACTCAGAAATGTCTGCTCTCCTCTTTCACATTCTTAAGGTTGGGTGCGATTTACAATGCTCTAATGGCTTGGCCTCAGTTGTCCTTAGCTGGGTTCCAGTCGGATAATGTCACCTCAATGGTTTTAATCAACCACCAGGGAGGAACTTGAAGTTCCTTAGCCATGAAGGAGGTGACTTGGATTGTTCAGTGGGCGGGAGCCCACAATTGTTGTCTATCTGCAATCCACATTCCAGGAGTGGACTACTGGGAAGCGGATTTCCTGAGCAGACAGAATTTTCTCCTGGGGAGTGGAAACTCCTTCTGGAGGTGTTCTCCAATTTGACACTCAAATGCGGGGTGCGGAGTTGAATTTGACGATGTTTAGGCAAGTTGCCTAGGTACGGTTCGAAATCAGGAGCTCTGCAGGCTGTTCTGATGGATGCTCTGGCGGTTCCTTTGGATTTCAGGTTGACTTACCTGTTTCCTCTCCTTCCACGAGTCATTGATTGTATCAACAGGAGAGTGTCGGTAATTCTAATAGTCCCTGCGTGGCCTCGCAGGATCTGGTGGTACAAACCTAGTGGAGAGGTCATTTCTTCCACCTTGAAACTGCCTCTTAGGGAAGGGCCTTCTGATTCAGGATCCCTTCTTTCATCCATTTTTCATTTCTCTGAAGCTGACTGCTTGGAGATTGAACACTTAGTTTTGTCTGAATCAAGGTCATTGAGACCTTGATTCAGGCTTGCAAGCCTATTACAAGAAAGATTTACCATAAGATGTGGCATAAATTTCTTTATTGGTGTGAATCCAAAGGCTTCTCTTGGAGTAGGGTTAGGATTTTAGCATTTTTTCTTTTCTTCAGGAAGGTCTGGAGAAAAGTTTTGTCAGTCAGTTCTCTGAAGGGTCAGATTCATGCATAAGAGTCTGGCGGACATGCCAGATGTGTAATCTTTTGGTCAGGCCGTGGTCAGAATCAGGCCTGTTTTTAAGTCTGTTGCTCCTCCTGGGAGCCTTAACTTTGTTGAGGTTTTGCAGCAAGCTCCGTTTGAGCCATTGCATTCCATAGATATTAAGTTGTTATCTTGGAAGGTTTTGTTTCTTATTGCTATATCATCTGCTCGGAGAGTGTTGGAACTTTCAGCTTTGCATTGTGATTCACCTTCTTTCTCCAACATAGGTGTGTCCGGTCCACGGCGTCATCCTTACTTGTGGGATATTCTCTTCCCCAACAGGAAATGGCAAAGAGCCCAGCAAAGCTGGTCACATGATCCCTCCTAGGCTCCGCCTACCCCAGTCATTCTCTTTGCCGTTGTACAGGCAACATCTCCACGGAGATGGCTTAGAGTTTTTTAGTGTTTAACTGTAGTTTTTATTATTCAATCAAGAGTTTGTTATTTTGAAATAGTGCTGGTATGTACTATTTACTCAGAAACAGAAAAGAGATGAAGATTTCTGTTTGTATGAGGAAAATGATTTTAGCAACCGTCACTAAAATCCATGGCTGTTCCACACAGGACTGTTGAGAGCAATTAACTTCAGTTGGGGGAACAGTGAGCAGTCTCTTGCTGCTTGAGGTATGACACATTCTAACAAGACGATGTAATGCTGGAAGCTGTCATTTTCCCTATGGGATCCGGTAAGCCATGTTTATTACGATCGTAAATAAGGGCTTCACAAGGGCTTATTAAGACTGTAGACTTTTTCTGGGCTAAATCGATTCATTATTAACACATATTTAGCCTTGAGGAATCATTTTATTTGGGTATTTTGATATAATAATATCGGCAGGCACTGTTTTAGACACCTTATTCTTTAGGGGCTTTCCCAAAGCATAGGCAGAGCCTCATTTTCGCGCCGGTGTTGCGCACTTGTTTTTGAGAGGCATGGCATGCAGTCGCATGTGAGAGGAGCTCTGATACTTAGAAAAGACTTTCTGAAGGCGTCATTTGGTATCGTATTCCCCTTTGGGCTTGGTTGGGTCTCAGCAAAGCAGATACCAGGGACTGTAAAGGGGTTAAAGTTCAAAACGGCTCCGGTTCCGTTATTTTAAGGGTTAAAGCTTCCAAATTTGGTGTGCAATACTTTTAAGGCTTTAAGACACTGTGGTGAAAATTTGGTGAATTTTGAACAATTCCTTCATGTTTTTTCGCAATTGCAGTAATAAAGTGTGTTCAGTTTAAAATTTAAAGTGACAGTAACGGTTTTATTTTAAAACGTTTTTTGTACTTTGTTATCAAGTTTATGCCTGTTTAACATGTCTGAACTACCAGATAGACTGTGTTCTGAATGTGGGGAAGCCAGAATTCCTATTCATTTAAATAAATGTGATTTATGTGACAATGACAATGATGCCCAAGATGATTCCTCAAGTGAGGGGAGTAAGCATGGTACTGCATCATTCCCTCCTTCGTCTACACGAGTCTTGCCCACTCAGGAGGCCCCTAGTACATCTAGCGCGCCAATACTCCTTACTATGCAACAATTAACGGCTGTAATGGATAATTCTGTCAAAAACATTTTAGCCAAAATGAACACTTATCAGCGTAAGCGCGACTGCTCTGTTTTAGATACCGAAGAGCATGACGACGCTGATAATAATGTTTCTGAAGGGCCCCTAACCCAGTCTGATGGGGCCAGGGAGGTTTTGTCTGAGGGAGAAATTACTGATTCAGGGAACATTTCTCAACAAGCTGAACCTGATGTGATTACATTTAAATTTAAGTTGGAACATCTCCGCATTCTGCTTAAGGAGGTATTATCCACTCTGGATGATTGTGACAAGTTGGTCATCCCAGAGAAACTATGTAAAATGGACAAGTTCCTAGAGGTGCCGGGGCTCCCAGAAGCTTTTCCTATACCCAAGCGGGTGGCGGACATTGTTAATAAAGAATGGGAAAGGCCCGGTATTCCTTTCGTCCCTCCCCCCATATTTAAAAAATTGTTTCCTATGGTCGACCCCAGAAAGGACTTATGGCAGACAGTCCCCAAGGTCGAGGGAGCGGTTTCCACTTTAAACAAACGCACCACTATACCCATAGAGGATAGTTGTGCTTTCAAAGATCCTATGGATAAAAAATTAGAAGGTTTGCTTAAAAAGATGTTTGTTCAGCAGGGTTACCTTCTACAACCAATTTCATGCGTTGTCCCTGTCGCTACAGCCGCATGTTTCTGGTTCGATGAGCTGATAAAGGCGGTCGATAGTGATTCTCCTCCTTATGAGGAGATTATGGACAGAATCAATGCTCTCAAATTGGCTAATTCTTTTACCCTAGACGCCACTTTGCAATTGGCTAGGTTAGCGGCTAAGAATTCTGGGTTTGCTATTGTGGCGCGCAGAGCGCTTTGGTTGAAATCTTGGTCGGCTGATGCGTCTTCCAAGAACAAGCTACTTAACATTCCTTTCAAGGGGAAAACGCTGTTTGGCCCTGACTTGAAAGAGATTATCTCTGATATCACTGGGGGTAAGGGCCACGCCCTTCCTCAGGATCGGCCTTTCAAGGCAAAAAATAAACCTAATTTTCGTCCCTTTCGTAGAAACGGACCAGCCCAAAGTGCTACGTCCTCTAAGCAACAGGGTAATACTTCTCAAGCCAAGCCAGCTTGGAGACCAATGCAAGGCTGGAACAAGGGAAAGCAGGCGAAGAAACCTGCCACTGCTACCAAGACAGCATGAAATGTTGGCCCCCGATCCGGGACCGGATCTGGTGGGGGGCAGACTCTCTCTCTTCGCTCAGGCTTGGGCAAGAGATGTTCTGGATCCTTGGGCGCTAGAAATAGTCTCCCAAGGTTATCTTCTGGAATTCAAGGGGCTTCCCCCAAGGGGGAGGTTCCACAGGTCTCAGTTGTCTTCAGACCACATAAAAAGACAGGCATTCTTACATTGTGTAGAAGACCTGTTAAAAATGGGAGTGATTCATCCTGTTCCATTAAGAGAACAAGGGATGGGGTTCTACTCCAATCTGTTCATAGTTCCCAAAAAAGAGGGAACGTTCAGACCAATCTTAGATCTCAAGATCTTAAACAAGTTTCTCAAGGTTCCATCGTTCAAGATGGAAACCATTCGAACTATTCTTCCTTCCATCCAGGAAGGTCAATTCATGACCACGGTGGATTTAAAGGATGCGTATCTACATATTCCTATCCACAAGGAACATCATCGGTTCCTAAGGTTCGCATTCCTGGACAAGCATTACCAGTTCGTGGCGCTTCCTTTCGGATTAGCCACTGCTCCAAGGATTTTCACAAAGGTACTAGGGTCCCTTCTAGCTGTGCTAAGACCAAGGGGCATTGCTGTAGTACCTTCCTTGGACGACATTCTGATTCAAGCGTCGTCCCTTCCTCAAGCAAAGGCTCACACGGACATAGTCCTGGCCTTTCTCAGATCTCACGGATGGAAAGTGAACGTGGAAAAGAGTTCTCTATCTCCGTCAACAAGGGTTCCCTTCTTGGGAACAATAATAGACTCCTTAGAAATGAGGATATTTCTGACAGAGGCCAGAAAAACAAAGCTTCTAGACTCTTGTCGGATACTTCATTCCGTTCCTCTTCCTTCCATAGCTCAGTGCATGGAAGTGATCGGGTTGATGGTAGCGGCAATGGACATAGTTCCTTTTGCGCGCATTCATCTAAGACCATTACAACTGTGCATGCTCAGTCAGTGGAATGGGGATTATACAGACTTGTCTCCGAAGATACAAGTAAATCAGAGGACCAGAGACTCATTCCGTTGGTGGCTGTCCCTGGACAACCTGTCACAAGGGATGACATTCCGCAGACCAGAGTGGGTCATTGTCACGACCGACGCCAGTCTGATGGGCTGGGGCGCGGTCTGGGGATCCCTGAAAGCTCAGGGTCTTTGGTCTCGGGAAGAATCTCTTCTACCGATAAATATTCTGGAACTGAGAGCGATATTCAATGCTCTCAAGGCTTGGCCTCAGCTAGCGAGGGCCAAGTTCATACGGTTTCAATCAGACAACATGACAACTGTTGCGTACATCAACCATCAGGGGGGAACAAGGAGTTCCCTAGCGATGGAAGAAGTGACCAAAATCATTCTATGGGCGGAGTCTCACTCCTGCCACCTGTCCGCTATCCACATCCCAGGAGTGGAAAATTGGGAAGCGGATTTTCTGAGTCGTCAGACATTGCATCCGGGGGAGTGGGAACTCCATCCGGAAATCTTTGCCCAAGTCACTCAGCTGTGGGGCATTCCAGACATGGATCTGATGGCCTCTCGTCAGAACTTCAAAGTTCCTTGCTACGGGTCCAGATCCAGGGATCCCAAGGCGGGTCTAGTGGATGCACTAGTAGCACCTTGGACCTTCAAACTAGCTTATGTGTTCCCGCCGTTTCCTCTCATCCCCAGGCTGGTAGCCAGGATCAATCAGGAGAGGGCGTCGGTGATCTTGATAGCTCCTGCGTGGCCACGCAGGACTTGGTATGCAGATCTGGTGAATATGTCATCGGCTCCACCTTGGAAGCTACCTTTGAGACGAGACCTTCTTGTTCAGGGTCCGTTCGAACATCCGAACCTGGTTTCACTCCAGCTGATTGCTTGGAGATTGAACGCTTGATCTTATCGAAGCGAGGGTTCTCAGATTCTGTTATCGATACTCTTGTTCAGGCCAGAAAGCCTGTAACTAGAAAGATTTACCACAAAATTTGGAAAAAATATATCTGTTGGTGTGAATCTAAAGGATTCCCTTGGGACAAGGTTAAGATTCCTAAGATTCTATCCTTCCTTCAAGAAGGATTGGAAAAAGGATTATCTGCAAGTTCCCTGAAGGGACAGATTTCTGCCTTGTCTGTGTTACTTCACAAAAAACTGGCAGCTGTGCCAGATGTTCAAGCCTTTGTTCAGGCTCTGGTTAGAATTAAGCCTGTTTACAAACCTTTGACTCCTCCTTGGAGTCTCAATTTAGTTCTTTCAGTTCTTCAGGGGGTTCCGTTTGAACCCTTACATTCCGTTGATATTAAGTTATTATCTTGGAAAGTTTTGTTTTTAGTTGCAATTTCTTCTGCTAGAAGAGTTTCAGAATTATCTGCTCTGCAGTGTTCTCCTCCTTATCTGGTGTTCCATGCAGATAAGGTGGTTTTACGTACTAAACCTGGTTTTCTTCCAAAAGTTGTTTCTAACAAAAACATTAACCAGGAGATTATCGTACCTTCTCTGTGTCCGAAACCAGTTTCAAAGAAGGAACGTTTGTTGCACAATTTGGATGTTGTTCGCGCTCTAAAATTCTATTTAGATGCTACAAAGGATTTTAGACAAACATCTTCCTTGTTTGTTGTTTATTCCGGTAAAAGGAGAGGTCAAAAAGCAACTTCTACCTCTCTCTCTTTCTGGATTAAAAGCATCATCAGATTGGCTTACGAGACTGCCGGACGGCAGCCTCCCGAAAGAATCACAGCTCATTCCACTAGGGCTGTGGCTTCCACATGGGCCTTCAAGAACGAGGCTTCTGTTGATCAGATATGTAGGGCAGCGACTTGGTCTTCACTGCACACTTTTACCAAATTTTACAAGTTTGATACTTTTGCTTCTTCTGAGGCTATTTTTGGGAGAAAGGTTTTGCAAACCGTGGTGCCTTCCATTTAGGTGACCTGATTTGCCCCCTCCCTTCATCCGTGTCCTAAAGCTTTGGTATTGGTTCCCACAAGTAAGGATGACGCCGTGGACCGGACACACCTATGTTGGAGAAAACAGAATTTATGTTTACCTGATAAATTACTTTCTCCAACGGTGTGTCCGGTCCACGGCCCGCCCTGGTTTTTTTTTTTTAATCAGGTCTGATAATTTATTTTCTTTAACTACAGTCACCACGGTACCATATGGTTTCTCCTATGCAAATATTCCTCCTTAACGTCGGTCGAATGACTGGGGTAGGCGGAGCCTAGGAGGGATCATGTGACCAGCTTTGCTGGGCTCTTTGCCATTTCCTGTTGGGGAAGAGAATATCCCACAAGTAAGGATGACGCCGTGGACCGGACACACCGTTGGAGAAAGTAATTTATCAGGTAAACATAAATTCTGTTTTTCGTCCCTTTCGTAGAAACGGACCAGCCCAAAGTGCTACGTCCTCTAAGCAAGAGGGTAATACTTCTCAAGCCAAGCCAGCTTGGAGACCAATGCAAGGCTGGAACAAGGGAAAGCAGGCCAAGAAACCTGCCACTGCTACCAAGACAGCATGAAATGTTGGCCCCCGATCCGGGACCGGATCTGGTGGGGGGCAGACTCTCTCTCTTCGCTCAGGCTTGGGCAAGAGATGTTCTGGATCCTTGGGCGCTAGAAATAGTCTCCCAAGGTTATCTTCTGGAATTCAAGGGGCTTCCCCCAAGGGGGAGGTTCCACAGGTCTCAGTTGTCTTCAGACCACATAAAAAGACAGGCAGTCTTACATTGTGTAGAAGACCTGTTAAAAATGGGAGTGATTCATCCTGTTCCATTAAGAGAACAAGGGATGGGGTTCTACTCCAATCTGTTCATAGTTCCCAAAAAAGAGGGAACGTTCAGACCAATCTTAGATCTCAAGATCTTAAACAAGTTTCTCAAGGTTCCATCGTTCAAGATGGAAACCATTCGAACTATTCTTCCTTCCATCCAGGAAGGTCAATTCATGACCACGGTGGATTTAAAGGATGCGTATCTACATATTCCTATCCACAAGGAACATCATCGGTTCCTAAGGTTCGCATTCCTGGACAAGCATTACCAGTTCGTGGCGCTTCCTTTCGGATTAGCCACTGCTCCAAGGATTTTCACAAAGGTACTAGGGTCCCTTCTAGCTGTGCTAAGACCAAGGGGCATTGCTGTAGTACCTTATTTGGACGACATTCTGATTCAAGCGTCGTCCCTTCCTCAAGCAAAGGCTCACACGGACATAGTCCTGGCCTTTCTCAGATCTCACGGATGGAAAGTGAACGTGGAAAAGAGTTCTCTATCTCCGTCAACAAGGGTTCCCTTCTTGGGAACAATAATAGACTCCTTAGAAATGAGGATATTTCTGACAGAGGCCAGAAAAACAAAGCTTCTAGACTCTTGTCGGATACTTCATTCCGTTCCTCTTCCTTCCATAGCTCAGTGCATGGAAGTGATCGGGTTGATGGTAGCGGCAATGGACATAGTTCCTTTTGCGTGCATTCATCTAAGACCATTACAACTGTGCATGCTCAGTCAGTGGAATGGGGATTATACAGACTTGTCTCCGAAGATACAAGTAAATCAGAGGACCAGAGACTCACTCCGTTGGTGGCTGTCCCTGGACAACCTGTCACAAGGGATGACATTCCGCAGACCAGAGTGGGTCATTGTCACGACCGACGCCAGTCTGATGGGCTGGGGCGCGGTCTGGGGATCCCTGAAAGCTCAGGGTCTTTGGTCTCGGGAAGAATCTCTTCTACCGATAAATATTCTGGAACTGAGAGCGATATTCAATGCTCTCAAGGCTTGGCCTCAGCTAGCGAGGGCCAAGTTCATACGGTTTCAATCAGACAACATGACAACTGTTGCGTACATCAACCATCAGGGGGGAACAAGGAGTTCCCTAGCGATGGAAGAAGTGACCAAAATCATTCTATGGGCGGAGTCTCACTCCTGCCACCTGTCCGCTATCCACATCCCAGGAGTGGAAAATTGGGAAGCGGATTTTCTGAGTCGTCAGACATTGCATCCGGGGGAGTGGGAACTCCATCCGGAAATCTTTGCCCAAGTCACTCAGCTGTGGGGCATTCCAGACATGGATCTGATGGCCTCTCGTCAGAACTTCAAAGTTCCTTGCTACGGGTCCAGATCCAGGGATCCCAAGGCGGCTCTAGTGGATGCACTAGTAGCACCTTGGACCTTCAAACTAGCTTATGTGTTCCCGCCGTTTCCTCTCATCCCCAGGCTGGTAGCCAGGATCAATCAGGAGAGGGCGTCGGTGATCTTGATAGCTCCTGCGTGGCCACGCAGGACTTGGTATGCAGATCTGGTGAATATGTCATCGGCTCCACCTTGGAAGCTACCTTTGAGACGAGACCTTCTTGTTCAGGGTCCGTTCGAACATCCGAACCTGGTTTCACTCCAGCTGACTGCTTGGAGATTGAACGCTTGATCTTATCGAAGCGAGGGTTCTCAGATTCTGTTATCGATACTCTTGTTCAGGCCAGAAAGCCTGTAACTAGAAAGATTTACCACAAAATTTGGAAAAAATATATCTGTTGGTGTGAATCTAAAGGATTCCCTTGGGACAAGGTTAAGATTCCTAAGATTCTATCCTTCCTTCAAGAAGGATTGGAAAAAGGATTATCTGCAAGTTCCCTGAAGGGACAGATTTCTGCCTTGTCTGTGTTACTTCACAAAAAGCTGGCAGCTGTGCCAGATGTTCAAGCCTTTGTTCAGGCTCTGGTTAGAATTAAGCCTGTTTACAAACCTTTGACTCCTCCTTGGAGTCTCAATTTAGTTCTTTCAGTTCTTCAGGGGGTTCCGTTTGAACCCTTACATTCCGTTGATATTAAGTTATTATCTTGGAAAGTTTTGTTTTTAGTTGCAATTTCTTCTGCTAGAAGAGTTTCAGAATTATCTGCTCTGCAGTGTTCTCCTCCTTATCTGGTGTTCCATGCAGATAAGGTGGTTTTACGTACTAAACCTGGTTTTCTTCCAAAAGTTGTTTCTAACAAAAACATTAACCAGGAGATTATCGTACCTTCTCTGTGTCCGAAACCAGTTTCAAAGAAGGAACGTTTGTTGCACAATTTGGATGTTGTTCGCGCTCTAAAATTCTATTTAGAAGCTACAAAGGATTTTAGACAAACATCTTCCTTGTTTGTTGTTTATTCCGGTAAAAGGAGAGGTCAAAAAGCAACTTCTACCTCTCTCTCTTTTTGGATTAAAAGCATCATCAGATTGGCTTACGAGACTGCCGGACGGCAGCCTCCCGAAAGAATCACAGCTCATTCCACTAGGGCTGTGGCTTCCACATGGGCCTTCAAGAACGAGGCTTCTGTTGATCAGATATGTAGGGCAGCGACTTGGTCTTCACTGCACACTTTTACCAAATTTTACAAGTTTGATACTTTTGCTTCTTCTGAGGCTATTTTTGGGAGAAAGGTTTTGCAAACCGTGGTGCCTTCCATTTAGGTGACCTGATTTGCTCCCTCCCTTCATCCGTGTCCTAAAGCTTTGGTATTGGTTCCCACAAGTAAGGATGACGCCGTGGACCGGACACACCTATGTTGGAGAAAACAGAATTTATGTTTACCTGATAAATTACTTTCTCCAACGGTGTGTCCGGTCCACGGCCCGCCCTGGTTTTTTTTTTTTAATCAGGTCTGATAATTTATTTTCTTTAACTACAGTCACCACGGTACCATATGGTTTCTCCTATGCAAATATTCCTCCTTAACGTCGGTCGAATGACTGGGGTAGGCGGAGCCTAGGAGGGATCATGTGACCAGCTTTGCTGGGCTCTTTGCCATTTCCTGTTGGGGAAGAGAATATCCCACAAGTAAGGATGACGCCGTGGACCGGACACACCGTTGGAGAAAGTAATTTATCAGGTAAACATAAATTCTGTTTTTATGCCGATGAGGCGGATCTTCGTACTACGTTAGGTTCCTTCCTAAAGTGGTTTCAGACAAAAAGAATTTTATCAGGAAATTGTTGTTCCTTTTCTTTGACATAGTTCTTCTTTTCTGAAGAACGTTTGTTGCACAACTTGGAGGTTGTGCGTGCTTTAACATTTTATTTTCAGGCGACTATGGATTTTCGCCAGTCTTCTGCATATTTTGTTTGTTTTTCTGGGAAACGTAGAGGTCAGAAAGCTTAGAGAGAGTAGTATAATTGGTTTTGCCTATGAGACTGCTGGGTAGCAGTCTCCTGAGAGAATTTCAGTTCTTTCCACTAGGGCTGTCTCTTCTTTTTGGATTTCAAAATGAAGCTTCTGTGAAATGGATTTGCAAGGCTGCTACTTGGTCTTCTCTGCATATCCTGTCCAAATTTTAAATATTTGATTATTTTCCCTCGACTGAGGTTCTTTTGGGAGAAGGCTCTTCAAGCAGTGGTGCCTTCTGTTTAGGTTACCTGTCTTGTCCCTCCCTAATCATCGGTGTCCTCTAGCTTGGGTATTGGTTCCCAAAAGTAATGGATGATTCAGTAGACTCACCGTATCTTAGGAAAGAAAACCAAAATTGATGCTTACCTGAAAATGCCTTTTTTCTCTTGTTAAGTGTATCCAGTCCACGGATCATCCATTACTTGTGGGATATTCTCCTTCCCAACAGGAAGTTGCAAGAGGATCACCCACAGCAGAGCTGCTATATAGCTCCTCCCCTCCCTGCCATATCCAGTCATTCTCTTGCAACTCTCAACTAAGATGGAGGTCGTAAGAGGACTGTGGTGTTTTATACTTAGTTTATTTCTTCAATCAAAAGTTTGTTATTTTTAAATGGTACCGGAGTGTACTGTTTATCTCAGGCAGTATTTAGAAGAAGAATCTGCCTGCGTTTTCTATGATCTTAGCAGAAGTAACCAAGATCCTTTGCGGTTCTCACATATTCTGAGGAGTGAGGTAACTTCAGAGGGGGAATAGCGTGCAGGTTTTCCTATAATAAGGTATGTGCAGTTAAAATATTTTTCTAGGGATGGAATTTGCTAGAAAATGTTGCTGATACCGAAGTAATGTAAGTAAAGCCTTAAATTCAGTGATAGCGACTGGTATCAGGCTTATTAATAGAGATACATACTCTTATAAAAGTGTATTTTAAAACGTTTGCTGGCATGTTTAATCATTTTTTTACATATGTTTGGTGATTAAACTTATTGGGGCCTAGTTTTTTCCACATGGCTGGCTTGAATTTTGCCTAGAAACAGTTCCCTGAGGCTTCCCACTGTTGTAATATGAGTGGGAGGGGCCTATTTTGGCTTTTTTTTGCACAGCAAAAATTACAGACACAGACATCCAGCTTCTTCCTGCATGATCCAGGACTTCTCTGAAGGGCTCAAAAGGCTTCAAAAGTCGTATTGAGGGAGGTAAAAAGCCACAGTAGAGCTGTGGCAGTTGTTGTGACTGTTTAAAAAACGTTTTTGTCATTTGTTATTCCGTTTTTGGTATTAAGGGGTTAATCATCCATTTGCAAGTGGGTGCAATGCTCTGCTAACTTATTACATACACTGTAAAAATTTCGTTAGTGTAACTGCATTTTTTCACTGTTATTTCAAAATTTGGGAAAATTTGTGTTTCTTAAAGTAACGTAACGTTTTTTATATTGCTTGTAAACTTGTTTTAAAGTGTTTTCCAAGCTTGCTAGTCTGTTTAAACATGTCTGAGACAGGGGAACCTACTTGTTCATTATGTTTGAAATCCATGGTGGAGCCCCATAGGAGAATGTGTACTAAATGTATTGATTTCACCTTAAACAGTAAAGATCAGTCTTTATCTATAAAAGAATTATCACCAGAGGGTTCTGTCGATGGGGAAGTTATGCCGACTAACTCTCCCCACGTGTCAGACCCTTCGCCTCCCGCTCAGGGGACGCACGCTAATATGGCGCCAATTACATCAGGGACGCCCATAGTGATTACCTTGCAGGACATGGCTGCAATCATGAATAATACCCTGTAAGAGGTATTATCTAGATTCCCTGAATTAAGAGGCAAGCGCGATAGCTCTGGGGTTAGGAGAGATACAGAGCGCGCAAATGCTGTTAGAGCCATGTCTGATACTGCGTCACAGTATGCAGAACATGAGGACGGAGAGCTTCAGTCTGTGGGTGACATCTCTGACTCGGGGAAACCTGATTCAGAGATTTCTAATTTTAAATTTAAGCTTGAGAACCTCCGTGTATTGCTTGGGGAGGTATTAGCTGCTCTGAATGACTGTAACACAGTTGCAATTCCAGAGAAATTGTGTAGGCTGGATAGATACTATGCGGTGCCGGTGTGTACTGACGTTTTTCCTATGCCTAAAAAGGCTTACAGAAATTATTAGCAAGGAGTGGGATAGACCCGGTGTGCCCTTTTCCCCACCTCCTATATTTAGAAAAATGTTTCCAATAGACGCCACTACACGGGACTTATGGCAGACGGTCCCTAAGGTGGAGGGAGCAGTTTCTACTTTAGCAAAGCGTACCACTATCCCGGTTGAGGACAGTTGTGCTTTTTCAGATCCAATGGATAAAAAATTGGAGGGTTACCTTAAGAAAATGTTTATTCAACAAGGTTTTATTTTACAGCCCCTTGCATGCATTGCGCCTGTCACTGCTGCGGCGGCATTCTGGTTTGAGGCCCTGGAAGAGGCCATCCAGACAGCTCCATTGAATGAAATTATTGACAAGCTTAGAACGCTTAAGCTAGCTAACTCATTTGTTTCTGATGCCATTGTTCATTTGACTAAACTAACGGCTAAGAATTCCGGATTCGCCATCCAGGCGCGTAGGGCGCTATGGCTTAAATCCTGGTCAGCTGACGTGACTTCAAAGTCTAAATTACTCAACATTCCTTTCAAGGGGCAGACCTTATTCGGGCCTGGCTTGAAGGAAATTATTGCTGACATTACTGGAGGCAAGGGTCATACCCTTCCTCAGGACAGGGCCAAATCAAAGGCCAAACAGTCTAATTTTCGTGCCTTTCGAAATTTCAAGGCAGGAGCAGCATCAATGTCCTCCGCTTCAAAACAAGAGGGAACTGTTGCTCATTCCAGACAGGCCTGGAAACCTAACCAGTCCTGGAACAAGGGCAAGCAGGCCAGAAAGCCTGCTGCTGCCCCCAAGACAGCATGAAGGAACGGCCCCTATCCGGAAACGGATCTAGTGGGGGGCAGACTTTCTCTCTTTGCCCAGGCATGGGCAAGAGATGTTCAGGATCCCTTGGCGTTGGAGATCATATCTCAGGGATATCTTCTGGACTTCAAAGCTTCTCCTCCACAAGGGAGATTTCATCTTTCAAGGTTATCAGCAAACCAGATAAAGAAAGAGGCATTCCTAAGCTGTGTGCAAGACCTCCTAGTAATGGGAGTGATCCATCCAGTTCCGCGGACGGAACAAGGACAGGGATTTTATTCAAATCTGTTTGTGGTTCCCAAGAAAGAGGGAACCTTCAGACCAATCTTGGATCTAAAGATCTTAAACAAATTCCTCAGAGTTCCATCTTTCAAAATGGAAACTATTCGGACCATCCTACCCATGATCCAAGAGGGTCAGTACATGACCACAGTGGACTTAAAGGATGCCTACCTTCACATACCGATTCACAAAGATCATCATCGGTTCCTAAGGTTTGCCTTTCTAGACAGGCATTACCAATTTGTAGCTCTTCACTTCGGGTTGGCCACTGCCCCGAGAATTTTTACAAAGGTTCTGGGCTCACTTCTGGCGGTTCTAAGACCGCGAGGCATAGCGGTGGCTCCGTATCTAGACGACATCCTGATACAGGCTTCAAGCTTTCAAATTGCCAAGTCTCATACAGAGATAGTTCTGGCATTTCTGAGGTCGCATGGGTGGAAAGTGAACGTGGAAAAGAGTTCTCTATCATCACTCACAAGAGTCTCCTTCCTAGGGACTCTTATAGATTCTGTAGAGATGAAAATTTACCTGACGGAGTCCAGGTTATCAAAACTTCTAAATGCTTGCCGTGTCCTTCATTCCATTCCACGCCCGTCAGTTGCTCAGTGCATGGAAGTTATCGGCTTAATTATGCATGCTAAGTCAGTGGAATGGGGATTACTCAGATTTGTCCCCTCTACTAAATCTGGATCAAGAGACCAGAGATTCTCTTCTCTGGTGGCTTTCTCGGGTCCATCTGTCCAAGGGTATGACCTTTCGCAGGCCAGATTGGACGATTGTAACAACAGATGCCAGCCTTCTAGGTTGGGGCGCAGTCTGGAACTCCCTGAAGGCTCAGGGATCGTGGACTCAGGAGGAGAAACTCCTCCCAATAAATATTCTGGAGTTAAGAGCAATATTCAAGGCTCTTCTAGCTTGGCCTCAGTTAGCAACACTGAGGTTCATCAGATTTCAGTCGGACAACATCACGACTGTGGCTTACATCAACCATCAAGGGGGAACCAGGAGTTCCCTAGCGATGTTAGAAGTCTCAAAGATAATTCGCTGGGCAGAGTCTCACTCTTGCCACCTGTCAGCGATCCACATCTCAGGCGTAGAGAACTGGGAGGCGGATTTTCTAAGTCGTCAGACTTTTCATCCGGGGGAGTGGGAACTCCATCCGGAGGTGTTTGCTCAACTGGTCCATCATTGGGGCAAACCAGAACTGGATCTCATGGCGTCTCGCCAGAACTCCAAGCTTCCTTGTTACGGATCCAGGTCCAGGGACCCGGGAGCAACGCTGATAGATGCTCTAGCAGCTCCTTGGTTCTTCAACCTGGCCTATGTGTTTCCACCGTTTTCTCTGCTCCTTCGACTGATTGCCAAAATCAAACAGGAGAGAGCATCAGTGATTCTGATAGCGCCTGCGTGGCCACGCAGGACCTGGTATGCAGACCTAGTGGACATGTCATCTCTTCCACCATGGACTCTGCCTCTGAGGCAGGACCTTCTAATACAAGGTCCTTTCAATCATCCAAATCTAATTTCTCTGAGATTGACTGCATGGAGATTGAACGCTTGATTCTATCAAAGCGTGGCTTCTCCGAGTCAGTCATTGATACCTTAATACAGGCTCGGAAGCCTGTCACCAGGAAAATCTACCATAAGATATGGCGTAAATAGCTTTATTGGTGTGAATACAAGAGTTACTCATGGAGTAAGGTTAGGATTCCTAGGATATTGTCCTTTCTCCAAGAGGGTTTGGACAAAGGCTTATCAGCTAGTTCTTTAAAAGGAAAGATCTCTGCTCTGTCTATTCTTTTGCACAAGCGTCTGGCAGAAGTTCCAGACGTCCAGGCATTTTATCAGGCTTTGGTTAGGATTAAGCCTCTGTTTAAAACTGTTGCTCCCCCGTGGAGCTTAAACTTGGTTCTTAAAGTTCTTCAGGGAGTTCCGTTTGAACCCCTTCATTCCATTGATATTAAACTTTTATCTTGGAAAGTTCTGTTTTTGATGGCTATTTCCTCGGCTCGAAGAGTCTCTGAGTTATCTGCCTTACATTGTGATTCTCCTTATCTGATTTTTCATTCAGACAAGGTAGTTCTGCGTACCAAACCTGGGTTTTTACCTAAGGTGGTTTCTAACAGGAATATCAATCAAGAGATTGTTGTTCCATCATTGTGTCCTAATCCTTCTTCAAAGAAGGAACGTCTTTTGCATAATCTGGACGTAGTCCGTGCCTTGAAGTTTTACTTACAGGCTACTAAAGATTTTCGTCAAACATCTGCCCTGTTTGTCGTTTACTCTGGACAGAGGAGAGGTCAAAAAGCTTCGGCAACCTCTCTCTCTCCTTTTGGCTTCGGAGCATAATACGCTTAGCCTATGAGACTGCTGGACAGCAGCCCCCTGAAAGGATTACAGCTCATTCTACTAGAGCTGTGGCTTCCACCTGGGCCTTTAAAAATGAGGCCTCTGTTGAACAGATTTGCAAGGCTGCGACTTGGTCTTCGCTTCACACCTTTTCAAAATTTTACAAATTTGACACTTTTGCTTCTTCGGAGGCTGTTTTTGGGAGAAAGGTTCTACAAGCAGTGGTTCCTTCCGTTTAAGTTCCTGCCTTGTCCCTCCCATCATCCGTGTACTTTAGCTTTGGTATTGGTATCCCCCAAGTAATGGATGATCCGTGGACTGGATACACTTAACAAGAGAAAACATAATTTATGCTTACCTGATAAATTTATTTCTCTTGTAGTGTATCCAGTCCACGGCCCGCCCTGTCCTTTTAAGGCAGGTCTAAATTTTAATTAAACTACAGCCACCACTGCACAATATGGTTTCTCCTTTCTCGTCTTGTTTCGGTCGAATGACTGGATATGGCAGTGAGGGGAGGAGCTATATAGCAGCTCTGCTGTGGGTGATCCTCTTGCAACTTCCTGTTGGGAAGGAGAATATCCCACAAGTAATGGATGATCCGTGGTCTGGATACACTACAAGAGAAATAAATTGATCAGGTAAGCATAAATTATGTTTCTTTCCGGATACGGTGAGTCCACGGCTAGCCCTTTTTCTCTTGTTAAGTGTGTTCAGTCCACGGGTCATCCATTACTTATGGGATATATTCTCCTTCCCAACAGGAAGTTGCAAGAGGATCACCCAAGCAGAGCTGCTATATAGCTCCTCCCCTCACATGTCATATCCAGTCATTCTCTTGCAACCCTCAACAAAGAAGGAGGTCGCGAGAGGAGCTGGAGTTTTTACTTAACTATTCTTCAATCAAAAGTTTATTTTAAATGGCACCGGAGTGTGCTGTTTTTCTATCTCAGGCAGTATTTGGAAGAAGAAACTGCCTGCGTTTTTTTTCTATGATCTTAGCAGGCGTAACTAAGATCCACTGGCTGTTCTCGACATTCTGAGGAGTGGGGTAACTTCAGAAACTGGGAATAGCATGCGGGGTCCTCCGCAAATGAGGTATGTGCAGTACATTATTTTCTGGGAATGGAATTGACTAAGAAAATACTGCTGTTACCGTATGATGTAAGTACAGCCTTAAATGCAGTAGTGGCAACTGGTATCAGGCTGATAAATGTATGCGCAGTAGAGTTCTTTTCTAGGGACTAGAATTTGACTGAGAAAATACTGTTAAAACTGAAATAATACTTAAGCCTTATCTGCAGTGGTATCGACTGGTAGCAGGCTTAGTGATAACTTTGCATGACATTGGAAAATGTTGTTTTTTAATAAAACGTTTACTGGCATGTTATTCGTTTTTGGTACTTTGGTGATAAATCTCTTTGGGCATGATTTTTTTCCACATGGCTAACATATATATCAGGGCTCCCACTGTTGTAATAGGAGTGGGAGGGACCTTGTTTTAGCGCCTTGTTGCGCAGTTAAAATTCCAGCACAGTCTTCCTGCTTCTTCCTCCTTGATCCAGGACGTCTCTAGAGAGCTCAGGGGTCTGCAAAATTCATTTTTGAGGGAGGTAATCAGTCACAGCAGAGTCACAGCAGATCTGTGACAGTGTGCTTGACTGTGATTAAAAGCGTTAAATCTTAATTGATATCCGTTTTATCCGTTTTGGGTATTGAGGGGTTAATCATCCTTTTGCTAATGGGTGCAATCCTCTGCTAATAATACACTTCTTGTTAAGAATTGTTTAATTATATCTGTATTTTGAAGCGCTGCAGCGTTTTTTATATTGCTTGTAAACTTATTGAAAGTGATTTCCAAGCGTGCTAGTTTCATTTCTAAGTCTGTTTAAACATGTCTGATTCAGAGGAAACTGTTTGTTCATCATGTTCAAAAGCCAATGTGGAGCCCAATAGAACGATGTGTACCAATTGTATTGATATTGCTTTGAATAAAAGTCAATCTGTACCGATAAAGAAGCTATCACCAGACAACGAGGGGGAAGTTATGCCTCCTAACTCTCCTCACGTGTCAGTACCTGCGTCTCCCGCTCGGGAGATGCGTAGGATTGAGACGCCAAGTACATCTAGGCCCTTACAAATCACTTTACATGATATGGCTAATGTTATGAAAGAAGTATTATATAATATGCCCGAATTAAGGGGCAAGCGCGATAGCTCTGGGTTAAGGACAGAGCGCGCTGATGACACGAGCCATGTCTGATACTGCGTCACAGTTTGCAGAACATGAAGACGGTGAGCTTCATTCTGTCGGTGACGGTTCTGATCCGGGGAGACCGGATTCAGAAATTTTAAATTTAAGCTTGAGAACCTCCGTGTGTTACTAGGGGAGGTATTAGCGGCTCTGAATGATTGCGACACGGTGGCAATTCCAGAGAAAATGTGTAGGTTGGATGGATACTATGCGGTACCGGTGTGTAATGACGTCTTTCCTATACCAAAAAGACTTACAGAAATTATTAGTAAGGAGTGGGATAGACCCGGTGTGCCTTTTTCTCCAACATAGGTGTGTCCGGTCCACGGCGTCATCCTTACTTGTGGGATATTCTCTTCCCCAACAGGAAATGGCAAAGAGCCCAGCAAAGCTGGTCACATGATCCCTCCTAGGCTCCGCCTACCCCAGTCATTCTCTTTGCCGTTGTACAGGCAACATCTCCACGGAGATGGCTTAGAGTTTTTTAGTGTTTAACTGTAGTTTTTATTATTCAATCAAGAGTTTGTTATTTTAAAATAGTGCTGGTATGTACTATTTACTCAGAAACAGAAAAGAGATGAAGATTTCTGTTTGTATGAGGAAAATGATTTTAGCACCGTAACTAAAATCCATGGCTGTTCCACACAGGACTGTTGAGAGCAATTAACTTCAGTTGGGGGAACAGTGTGCAGTCTCTTACTGCTTGAGGTATGACACATTCTAACAAGACGATGTAATGCTGGAAGCTGTCATTTTCCCTATGGGATCCGGTAAGCCATGTTTATTAAGATGGTAAATAAGGGCTTCACAAGGGCTTATTAAGACTGTAGACTTTTTCTGGGCTAAATCGATTCATTATTAACACATATTTAGCCTTGAGGAATCATTTATTCTGGGTATTTTTATATGATTATATCGGCAGGCACTGTTTTAGACACCTTATTCTTTAGGGGCTTTCCCTAATCATAGTCAGAGCCTCATTTTCGCGCCGGTATGGCGCACTTGTTTTTGAGGACAGCATGGCATGCAGCTGCATGTGTGTGGAGCTCTGATACATAGAAAAGTCTTTCTGAAGGCATCATTTGGTATCGTATTCCCCTTTGGGCTTGGTTGGGTCTCAGCAAAGCAGATTCCAGGGACTGTAAAGGGGTTAAATATAAAAACGGCTCCGGTTCCGTTATTTTAAGGGTTAAAGCTTCCAAATTTGGTGTGCAATACTTTTAAGGCTTTAAGACACTGTGGTGAAATTTTGGTGAATTTTGAACAATTCCTTCATACTTTTTCGCAATTGCAGTAATAAAGTGTGTTTAGTTTAAAATTTAAAGTGACAGTAACGGTTTTATTTTAAAACGTTTTTTGTGCATTCCAGAACCACTATGTAAAATGGAAAAGTTCTTAGAGGCCCCGGGGCCCCCCGAAGCTTTTCCTATATCCAAGCGGGTGGCGTACATTGTTAGTAAAGAATGGGACAGGCCCGGTATACCTTTAGTACCTCCCCCCATATTTATAAAATTGTTTTCCTATAGTCGACCCCAGAAAGGACTGATGGCAGACAGTCCCCAAGGTCGAGGGGGCGGTTTCTACTCTACACAAGCGCGCCACTATACCCATAGAAGATAGTTGTGCTTTCCAAGATCCTATGGATAAAAAATTAGAAGGTCTGCTAAAGATGTTTGTTCAGCAAGGTTCCCTTCTACAACCAATTGCATGCATTGTCCCTGTCACTGCAGCCGCGTGTTTCTAGTTTGATGAGCTAGGAAAGGCGATTATTAGTAATTCTTCTTCTTATGAGGAGATTATGGACAGAATTCGTGCTCTTAAATTGGCTAATTCTTTCACCCTAGACGCCACCTTGCAATTGGCTAGGTTAGCGGCGAAAAAATTCTGGGTTTGCTATTGTGGCGCAGAGCGCTTTGGTTAAAATCTTGGGCAGCGGATGCGTCTTCCAAGAACAAATTGCTTGACATTCCTTTCAAGGGGAAAACACTCTTTGGCCCTGACTTGAAAGAGATTATCTCTGATATCACTGGGGGCAAGGGCCACGCCCTTCCTCAGGATAGGTCTTTTCAAGACCAAAAATAAACCTAAGTTTCGTCCCTTTCGCAGAAACGGATCAGCCCCAAGGGCTACGTCCTCTAAGCAGGAAGGTAATACTTCTCAAGCCAATCCAGCCTGGAGACCTATGCAAGGCTGGAACAAAGGAAAGCAGGCCAGGAAACCTGCCACTGCTACCAAGACAGCATGAAATGCGGGCCCCCGATCCGGGACCGGATCTGGTGGGGGGCAGACTCTCTCTCTTCGCTCAGGCTTGGGCAAGAGATGTTCTGGATCCTTGGGCGCTAGAAATAGTCTCCCAAGGTTATTCTCTGGAGTTCAAGGGGCTTCCTCCAAGGGGGAGGTTCCACAGGTCTCAGTTGTCTTCAGACCACATAAGAAGACAGGCATTCTTACATTGGGTAGAAGACCTGCTAAAAATGGGAGTGATTCATCCTGTTCCATTAGGAGAACAAGGGATGGGGTTCTACTCCAATCTGTTCATAGTTCCCAAAAAAGAGGGAACGTTCAGACCAATCTTAGATCTCAAGATCTTGAACAAGTTTCTCAAGGTTCCATCGTTCAAGATGGAAACCATTCGAACACTTCTTCCTTCCATCCAGGAAGGTCAATTCATGACCAAGGTGGATTTCAAGGATGCGTATCTACATATTCCTATCCACAAGGAACATCATCGGTTCCTAAGGTTTGCATTCCTGGACAAGCATTTCCAGTTTGTGGCGTTTTCTTTCGGATTAGCCACTGCTCCTAGGATTTTCTCATAGGTACTAGGGTCCCTTCTGGCGGTGCTAAGACCAAGGGGCATTGCTGTAGTACCTTACTTGGACGACATTCTGATTCGAGCGTCGTCCCTTCCTCAAGTAAAGGCTCACACGGACATTGTCCTGGCCTTTCTCAGATCTCACGGATGGAAAGTGAACGTGGAAAAGAGTTCTCTATCTCCGTCAACGAGGGTTCCCTTCTTGGGAACTATAATAGACTCCTTAGAAATGAGGATTTTTCTGACAGAAGCCAGAAAAACAAAACTTCTAGACTCTTGTCGGATACTTCATTCCGTTCCTCTTCCTTCCATAGCGCAGTGCATGGAAGTGATAGGTTTGATGGTAGCGGCAATGGACATAGTTCCTTTTGTGCGCATTCATCTAAGACCATTACAACTGTTCATGCTCAGTCAGTGGATTGGGGACTATTCAGACTTGTCTCCGAAGATACAAGTAAATCAGAGGACCAGAGACTCATTCCGTTGGTGGCTGTCCCTGGACAACCTGTCACAAGGGATGACCTTCCGCAGACCAGAGTGGGTCATTGTCACGACCGACGCCAGTCTGATGGGCTGGGGCGCGGTCTGGGGATCCCTGAAAGCTCAGGGTCTTTGGTCTCGGGTAGAATCTCTTCTACCGATAAATATTCTGGAACTGAGAGCGATATTCAATGCTCTCAAAGCTTGGCCTCAGCTAGCGAGGGCCAAGTTCATACCTCAACCATCAGGGGGGAACAAGGAGTTCCCTAGCGATGGAAGAAGTGACCAAAATCATTCTATGGGCGGAGTCTCACTCCTGCCACCTGTCTGCTATCCACATCCCAGGAGTGGAAAATTGGGAAGCGGATTTTCTGAGTCGTCAGACATTGCATCCGGGGGAGTGGGAACTCCATCCGGAAATCTTTGCCCAAGTCACTCAACCGTGGGGCATTCCAGACATGGATCTGATGGCCTCTCGTCAGAACTTCAGAGTTCCTTACTACGGGTACAGATCCAGGGATCCCAAGGCGGCTCTAGTGGATGCACTAGTAGCACCTTGGACCTTCAAACTAGCTTATGTGTTCCCGCCGTTTCCTCTCATCCCCAGGCTGGTAGCCAGGATCAATCAGGAGAGGGCGTCGGTGATTTTGATAGCTCCTGCGTGGCCACGCAGGACTTGGTATGCAGATCTGGTGAATATGTCATCGGCTCCACCATGGAAGCTACCTTTGAGAGACCTTCTTGTTCTAGGTCCGTTCGACCCACTCCAGCTGACTGCTTGGAGATTGAAAGCTTGATCTTATCAAAGCGAGGGTTCTCAGATTCTGTTATTAATACTCTTGTTCAGGCCTGAAAGCCTGTAACCAGAAAAATTACCACATAATTTGGTATATCTGTTGGTGTGAATCTGCAGGATTCCCTTGGGACAAGGTTAAGATTCCTAAGAGTCTATCCTTCCTTCGAGAAGGATTGGAAAAAGGATTATCTGCAAGTTCCTTGATGGGACAGATTTCTGCCTTGTCTGTGTTACTTCACAAAAAGCTGGCAGCTGTGCCAGATGTTCTAGCCTTTGTTCAGGCTCTGGTTAGAATCAAGCCTGTTTACAAAATTTTGACTCCTCCTTGGAGTCTCAACCTAGTTCTTTCAGTTCTTCAGGGGGTTCCGTTTGAACCCTTACATTCCGTTGATATTAAGTTATTATCTTGGAAAGTTTTGTTTTTGGTTGCAATTTCTTCTGCTAGAAGAGTTTCAGAATTATCTGCTCTGCAGTGTTCTTCTCCTTATCTGGTGTTCCATGCAGATAAGGTGGTTTTGCGTACTAACCCTGGTTTTCTTCCAAAAGTTGTTTCTAACAAAAACATTAACCAGGAGATAGTTGTGCCTTCTTTGTGTCCTAATCCAGTTTCAAAGAAGGAACGTTTGTTGCACAACTTGGATGTAGTTCGTGCTCTCAAATTTTACTTAGCAGCTACTAAGGATTTCAGACAAACTTTGTCTTTGTTTGTTATTTATTCTGGTAAACGGAGAGGTCAAAAAGCAACTTCTACCTCTCTCTCCTTCTGGATTAAAAGCATTATCCGATTGGCTTATGAGACTGCCGGACGGCAGCCTCCTGAAAGAGTCACAGCTCACTCCACTAGGGCTGTGACTTCCACATGGGCCTTCAAGAACGAGGCTTCTGTTGATCAGATATGTAAGGCAGCGACTTGGTCTTCACTGCACACTTTTTCTAAATTTTACAAATTTGATACTTTTGCTTCTTCTGAGGCTATTTTTGGGAGAAAGGTTTTGCAAGCCGTGGTGCCTTCCATTTAGGTGACCTGATTTGCTCCCTCCCTTCATCCGTGTCCTAAAGCTTTGGTATTGGTTCCCACAAGTAAGGATGACGCCGTGGACCGGACACACCTATGTTGGAGAAAACAGAATTTATGTTTACCTGATAAATTACTTTCTCCAACGGTGTGTCCGGTCCACGGCCCGCCCTGGTTTTTTTAATCAGGTCTGATAATTTATTTTCTTTAACTACAGTCACCACGGTAACATATGGTTTCTCCTATGCAAATATTCCTCCTTAACGTCGGTCGAATGACTGGGGTAGGCGGAGCCTAGGAGGGATCATGTGACCAGCTTTGCTGGGCTCTTTGCCATTTCCTGTTGGGGAAGAGAATATCCCACAAGTAAGGATGACGCCGTGGACCGGACACACCGTTGGAGAAAGTAATTTATCAGGTAAACATAAATTCTGTTTTCCCCTCCCCCGATATTTAGAAAAATGTTTCCTATAGACGCCACCACACGAGACTTGTGGCAGATGGTCCCTAAGGTGGAGGGAGCAGTTTCTACTTTAGCCAAGCGTACCACTATCCCGGTGGAGGATAGCTGTGCTTTCTCAGATCCAATGGATAAAAAATTAGAGGGTTATCTTAAGAAAATGTTTGTTCAACAGGGTTTTATATTGCAGCCTCTTGCATGCATTGCACCTGTCACGGCTGCAGCGGCATTCTGGTTTGAGTCTCTGGAAGAGGCGATTCGCACAGCGCCATTGGATGAGGCTTTGTGCAAAGTTAGAACCCTTAAGCAAGCTAATGCGTTTGTTTCAGATGCCGTAGTACATCTAACCAAACTTACGGCTAAAAATTCCGGATTCGCCATACAGGCACGCAGAGCGCTCTGGCTTAAATCCTGGTCAGCGGATGTAACTTCCAAGTCTAAGCTACTTAACATTCCTTTCAAAGGGCAGACCTTATTCGGGCCCGGCTTGAAGGAAATTATTGCTGACATTACGGGAGGTAAGGGCCACGCCCTTCCTCAGGACAGGGCCAAACCAAAGGCCAAACAGTCTAATTTTCGTGCCTTTCGTAACTTCAAGGCAGGAGCAGCATCAACTTCCTCCGCTCCAAAACAGGAAGGAACTACTGCTCGTTACAGACAGGGTTGGAAAGGCAACCAGTCATGGAACAAGGGCAAGCAGGCCAGAAAGCCTACTCCCGCCCCTAAGACAGCATGAAGACAGGGCCCCCTATCCGGAGACTGATTTAGTGGGGGGCAGACTTTCTCTCTTCGCCCAGGCTTGGGCAAGAGATGTGCAGGATCCCTGGACGTTGAAGATTATATCTCAGGGATACCTTCTGGATTTCAAATCCTCTCCACAAGGGAGGTTCCATCTGTCGAGGTTATCAACAAACCTAGTAAAGAGAGAGGCATTTCTACAATGTGTACAAGACCTCTTAATCATGGGAGTGATCTACTCAGTTCCGCGATCGGAACAGGGACAAGGATTTTACTCAAATCTATTCGTGGGTTCCCAAAAAAGAGGGAACCTTCAGACCAATCTTGGACTTAAAGATCTTAAACAAATTCCTAAGGGTACCATCGTTCAAGATGGAAACCATTCGAACCATCCTACCCATGATCCAAGAGGGTCAATATATGACCACAGTGGACTTAAAGGATGCTTACCTTCACATACCGATTCACAAAGATCATTATCGGTACCTAAGGTTTGCCTTTCTAGACAGGCATTACCAGTTTGTGGCTCTTCCCTTCGGGTTAGCCACGGCCCCGAGTATTTTTACGAAGGTTCTGGGCTCACTTCTGGCGGTACTAAGACCACGAGGCATAGCGGTGGCTCCGTACCTAGACGACATTCTGATACAAGCGTCAAGTTTTCAGAATGCAATGTCTCATACAGAGATAGTTCTAGCATTTCTGAGGTCGCATGGGTGGAAAGTGAACGTGGAAAAGAGTTCTCTGTTACCACTCACAAGGGTTCCTTTTCTAGGGACTCTTATAGATTCTGTAGAGATGAAGATTTACCTGACGGAGTCCAGGTTATCAAAGATTCTCAATGCTTGCCGTGTCCTTCATTCCGTTCCAAGCCCATCAGTAGCTCAGTGCATGGAGGTAATCGGCTTAATGGTCGCGGCAATGGACATAGTGCCATTTGCGCGCCTGCATCTCAGACCGCTGCAACTATGCATGCTCAGTCAATGGAACGGGGATTACTCAGATCTGTCCCCTTTGCTAAATCTGGACCAGGAGACCAGAGATTCTCTTCTCTGGTGGTTGTCTCCGGTTCATCTGTCCAACGGAATGACCTTTCGCAGACCAGATTGGACGATTGTAACAACGGATGCCAGCCTTCTAGGCTGGGGAGCAGTCTGGATTCCCTGAAGGCTCAGGGATCGTGGACTCAGGAGGAGAAACTCCTTCCAATAAACATTCTAGAATTAAGAGCAATATTCAATGCTCTTCTAGCTTGGCCTCAGTTAGCAAAACTGAGGTTCATCAGATTTCAGTCGGACAATATCACGACTGTGGCTTACATCAATCATCAAGGGGGAACCAGGAGTTCCCTAGCGATGTTGGAAGTCTCGAAGATAATTCGCTGGGCAGAGTCTCACTCTTGCCACCTGTCAGCGATTTACATCCCAGGCGTAGAGAACTGGGATGCGGATTTCCTAAGTCGCCAGACTTTTCATCCGGGAGAGTGGGAACTTCACCCGGAGGTATTTGCTCAACTGATTCGTCGTTGGGGCAAACCGGATCTGGATCTCATGGCATCTCGCCAGAACGCGAAGCTTCCTTGTTACGGATCCAGGTCCAGGGACCCGGGAACGGTGCTGGTAGATGCATTAGCAGCCCCTTGGGTTTTCAACATAGCTTATGTGTTTCCACCATTTCCGTTGCTACCTCGACTGATTGCCAAGATCAAACAGGAGAGGGCATCGGTAATTCTGATAGCGCCTGCGTGGCCACGCAGGACCTGGTATGCAGACCTAGTGGACATGTCGTCCTGTCCACCATGATCTCTTCCTCTGAGGCAGGACCTTCTAATTCAGGGTCCTTTCAACCATCCAAACCTAATTTCTCTGAGGCTGACTGCCTGGAAATTGAACGCTTGATTCTATCAAAGCGTGGGTTTTCGGATTCGGTTATTGATACATTAATACAGGCTCGGAAACCTGTGACCAGAAAAATTTACCATAAGATATGGCGTAAATATTTATATTGGTGCGAATCCAAGAGTTACTCATGGAGTAATGTTAGGATTCCTAGGATATTGGCTTTTCTACAAGAGGGTTTAGAAAAGGGTTTATCCGCTAGTTCGCTAAAGCGACAGATTTCAGCTCTGTCTATTCTTTTACACAAACGTCTGGCAGAGAATCCAGACGTCCAGGCCTTTTGTCAGGCTTTGGCTGGAATTAAGCCTGTGTTTAAAGCTGTTGCTCCTCCGTGGAGCTTAAACTTGGTTCTTAAAGTTCTTCAGGGTGTTCCGTTTGAACCCCTTCATTCCATTGATATTAAGCTTTTATCTTGGAAAGTTTTGTTTTTGATATCTATTTCCTCGGCTCAAAGAGTCTCTGAGTTATCTGCCTTACATTGTGATTCTCCTTATCTGATCTTTCATTCAGACAAGGTAGTTCTGCGTACTAAACCTGGGTTTTTACCTAAGGTTGTTTCTAACAGGAATATCAATCAAGAGATTGTTGTTCCATCATTATGTCCTAATCCTTCTTCAAAGAAGGAACGTCTTTTGCATAATCTACACGTGGTCCGTGCTCTGAAGTTCTACTTACAGGCAACTAAAGATTTTAGACAAACTTCTTCTCTGTTTACTCTGGACAGAGGAGAGGTCAAAAGGCTTCGGCTACCTCTCTCTCTTTTTGGCTTCGTAGCATAATACGTTTAGCCTATGAGACTGCTGGACAGCAGCCTCCTGAAAGAATTACAGCTCATTCCACCAGAGCTGTGGCTTCCACCTGGGCCTTTAAGAATGAGGCCTCTGTTGAACAGATTTGCAAGGCTGCAACTTGGTCTTCACTTCATACTTTTTCCAAATTTGACACTTTCGCTTCTTCGGAGGCTGGTTTTGGGAGAAAGGTTCTACAGGCAGTGGTTCCTTCTGTTTAATGTTCCTGCCTTGTCCCTCCCATCATCCGTGTACTTAGCTTTGGTATTGGTATCCCATAAGTAATGGATGACCCGTGGACTGAACACACTTAACAAGAGAAAACATAATTTATGCTTACCTGATAAATTTATTTCTCTTGTAGTGTGTTCAGTCCACAGCCCGCCCTGTCTTTTTAAGGCAGGTTCTAAATTTTAAAATTATAACTCCAGTCACCACTGCACCTTATAGTTTCTCCTTTCTCGTCTTGTTTCGGTCGAATGACTGGATATGACATGTGAGGGGAGGAGCTATATAGCAGCTCTGCTTGGGTGATCCTCTTGCAACTTCCTGTTGGGAAGGAGAATATATCCCATAAGTAATGGATGACCCGTGGACTGAACACACTACAAGAGAAATAAATTTATCAGGTAAGCATAAATTATGTTATTTTAATACAATTATTTTTAACTTTAACCTCAGGCATCTCTACACCTTGTGTTGCTTCTTTTTTTCTCCATTTTCCTTCGTTCGAATAACTGGGGGTTGTGGGAAGGGAAGTTATACTTAACAACTTTGCTGTGGTGCTCTTTGCCGCCTCCTGCTGGCCAGGAGTGATAGTCCCAACTGTAATTGATTCCGTGGATTCACCGTATCCGGAAATAAATAAATGTATCAGGTAAGCATAAATTTAGTTTTTTCATGCTTACCCCTCCCTTCTCACACTCACATTTTATTCCACTCCAAACAATCTTCTATTCAGTGAGCTTTTTGAAACTTAGTATGGGTTGATTCTGTGTACATAGATTTACATGGGAGCAATGGCATTAAAGGGACAGTAAAGTAAAAATTAAACCTTCATGATTCAGAAATGTTATTTTTTTTTAAAATGTTTTTTTTAAACCAAGCTTTATTGAATGAACTATTAGTACAATTCATCAGTTATCGCATTACATTGACCAAAGTGTAGACATTGTTCATATTTCAGGCACAGCTATTTTGGTACAATCAATGTGTGCCACAAAGAGAAGGTTATACAAAGAGAAACGTTCATTGTTAACATACAGACTATGTGATAACTGTAATGCCCATATACAATTTTATGGGACAGCCAACTTTGGAATCTTGAGAATACAATTTTATCCTGGCTACACTCGGAGCATTTACAGGTCTCTCTGTTCTTACACTCATTGAACAAAGAGCAAGCAAGTATGTTTCTACCTAATTCTCAGAGGGGCCAGGCAAAAAACAGAATTATAGAAGGAAAAAGAAGAGAGAGAAAGAGGGGGGGGGAGGAGGTGGGATGGGGGGAAGGGGGTATAGGGGAAGGAAAACGGGTAGGTGTGGCGTTCCCTATAGGACCTTACAGATTGTCATACCACCCAGTACCAGATGAAAGAGTTAGTTCATATTTCCTTACCCTGCCACAACAATGTCATATATTCATGTGTCACCAATTTCCCACAGCTAAGGTAGTGATATCTTTCTAAGCCAAGCAGATCCCCGACCCCAGCCTTCCACTCATTGATGTTTGTCACCTGTGGGGTTTTCCAATACTTTGGTATTAGCCCTTTTGCACAGTTCAACAAAGGCTGCTACTTGGTCTTCTCTGCATATCCTGTCCAAATTTTAAATATTTGATTATTTTCCCTTGACTGAGGTTCTTTTGGGAGAAGGCTCTTCAAGCAGTGGTGCCTTCTGTTTAGGTTACCTGTCTTGTCCCTCCCTAATCATCGGTGTCCTCTAGCTTGGGTATTGGTTCCCAACAGTAATGGATGATTCAGTAGACTCACCGTATCTTAGGAAATAAAATAAAATTGATGCTTACCTGAAAATGTCTTTTTCTTTCCGGATACGGTGAGTCCACGGCTAGCCCTTTATTTTAATACAATTATTTTTAACTTTAACCTCAGACATCTCTACACCTTGTGTTGCTTCTTTTTTCTCCATTTTCCTTCGGTCGAATGACTGGGGGTTGTGGGAAGGGAAGTGATACTTAACAACTTTGCTGTGGTGCTCTTTGCCGCCTCCTGCTGGCCAGGAGTGATATTCCCAACAGTAATTGATTCCGTGGATTCACCGTATCCAGAAAGAAAGAAATGTATCAAGTAAGCATAAATTTAGTTTTTTCATGCTTACCCCTCCCTTCTCACACTCACATTTTATTCCACTCCAAACAATCTTCTATTCAGTGTGCTTTTTGAAACTTAGTATGGGTTGATTCTGTGTACATAGATTTACATGGGAACAATGGCATTAAAGGGACAGTAAAGTAAAAATTAAACCTTCATGATTCAGAAAGAACATGTTATTTTTTTTTATTTTTTTTTTTAAGCCAAGCTTTATTGAATGAACTATTAGTACAATACATCAGTTATCACATTACATTGACCAAAGTGTAGACATTGTTCATATTTCAGGCACAGCTATTTTGGTACAATCAATGTGTGTCACAAAGAGAAGGTTATACAAAGAGAAACTTTCATTGTTAACATACAGACTATGTGATAACTGTAATGCCCATATACAATTTTATGGGACAGCCAACTTTGGAATCTTGAGAATACAATTTTATCCTGGCTACACTTGGAGCTTTTACAGGTCTCTCTGTTCTTACACTCATTGAACAAAGAGCAAGCAAGTATGTTTCTACCTAATTCTCCGAGGGGCCAGGCAAAAAACAGAATTATAGAAAGAAAAAGAAGAGAGAGAAAGAGAGGGGGGGGGGGGAGGTGGGAAGGGGGTAGAGGGGATAGGGGAAGGAAAACGGGTAGGTGTGGAGTTCCCTATAGGACGTTACAGATAGTCATACCACCCAGTACCAGATGAAAGAGTTAGTTCATATTTCCTTACCCTGCCACAACAATGTCATATGTTCATGTGTCACCAATTTCCCGCGGCTAAGGTAGTGATATCTTTCTAAGCCAAGCAGATCCCCGACCCCAGCCTTCCACTCATGGATGTTTGGCACCTGTGGGGTTTTCCAATACTTTGGTATTAGCCCTTTTGCGCAGTTCATTATCAGCAAGAACAAATGGCGTTTAGCCTCCTCGGCTAAATGAGGTATTTTGTGATATAATTAAAAATTTCGAATTAGGGTGCAGAATAACCTTTAGAGTTCGGCCAATTTCGTGAAGAACAGCCTCCCAGAAGGGTTGGATGGAGGGGCACCGCCACCAGATGTGCAATAGTGTCCCCTCTTCTCCACAGCCTCTCCAGCACTCCCCACCCGTCTGCGGGTATATTTTCTTAAGCCTCTGTGGAGTCAAGTACCATCTACTGAGAAATTTAAAATGCATCTCCTGAAGCTTCACAGAGACCGAGGCTTTCCTCGCCCTGCCGAATATCAGTTGCCACAACTTGTTGTCAATCTCTAGCCCCAGTTCCCTGTGCCAAGCGGCTACATAGCTGGGCATCACTGTCTCCCCTCCGTTCAAGAGCATCTTATACAGTAGTGATATTAGATGTTTGGGGATAATAGTTGCAGTGCAGAACATTTCAAACTGAGTCTTAGACCTAGTCAGAGACCCCACATCTCCCAATCCTCTAATGAAGTGTTGAAGCTGTGCTACTCTAAACCATGAGGAGAACATCTCCCGGCCCCACTCCGCAAGTTCTTCTTGAGTTTTAGCCTTCTCCTGACGGAAGGCATTAGATATAGTAGCCGCTGCTAAGGGATAGGGGGAACCCGGGCCCCGACCCCCAAAAGCCAAATCAATTCTCGTGTTTTCACAGATATTTTAGTTGTGTTGGGACAATTTTGAGTGGACAAAGCAGCCGAGACCTCTCAAATTCCTCTCGGGAGACACTGATGTTTAGGATTTCTGATTTGTTGGGGTTCAGAAGAAAATCCGAAACCTTCCCAAATGCCTCAAATTCTGTGAGCGAGGTCCGTAGGGAGGCACCAATGTCATTTAGAGTCAATAGAACATCATCGGCGTACATAGCCAGTTTGTGCTCCCTCCTCCCTATTTGAAGGCCCTTAATGTTCGGATTCATTCTAATTTTACAGACCAGGACCTCCATGACCTCCATGACCAAGGCAAAGAGCAAGGGTGAGAGAGGGGGCAGCCCTGCCTTCTCCCATTAGTTATAGAGAAGGAGTCAGAGAACATACCATTGACCTGCACCCTGGCCCCAGGGTTGGAATATAGTGCCATTATACTGTTGATAAAGCCAGCACCAAACCCCATCTTAACCAGAGTGTGTCTCATAAATGTCCAATTAACACGGTCGAAGGCCTTCTCCGCGTCCGTTGACACAAGTGCCAACGGCGCGGAGTTGGCCCGCGCATAGGATATCATCTGTATGACTTTGAGGGTGTTGTCCCTTGCCTTTCTGGCAGGGACAAACCCTACTTGGTCTGTGGAGACCAGCTGGGGAAGGAACTTTTTAAGGCGATTCGCAATGATCTTAGCCAGGATTTTGATATCAGCGTTGAGCAGAGTGATCGGCCTATAGCTACCCGGCTGGTCTTCTGGTTTGTTGGGTTTGGGGATAACCGAGATATAAGCCTCCAGCATTGTACGCGGGAGTTTCTGAGATTCCGGCAGGTGGTTGAATATCTGAAGCATGTGCGGTATTATAGTATCCGAAAGCTCCTTATAGGCTCCCATCGGGCCCTGGACTTTTCCCGCTCGGGAGATCTCTGATTGCTCCTCGGACCTCTTCAGCCGTGAATGAGGACTCAAGCTGGTCTGCATCTTCCTTGGAGATAGCTGATAAAGGGATTCCAGACAGGTACTCGGTTATATCTGAGACAGAAAAGTGACCGAAGGCATTTGCGATAGCCTGACCATCTCTCTGGGTCTCCGCATTGTGGTCAGTGATCTGATAGACATAAGATTTTAACCTCTTCTGCGCTAAAGCCCTCACAAGGAGTTTGCCCGCCTTGTTACCCTGTTCAAAGAATCTCTGCCTGAGAATCAACGCCTTTTTCTGAAGTTCTGGACGCCGTCAGGGTATCCTGCAAAGTCTGATTAGCAGGTTGTTCCTTGTGCGCCAATTCGTCTCGGTTAACTTGTGCCAACAGGGCACTGTACTGATCTCGGCGACACTTATTCGCGGCAGATTTATATTTGATCAGGACATCCCTTAAGACACATTTGTGCGCCTCCCAGAACACTGTATGATCAATAGCATCATTCGTGTTCAGGCGGAAGTATTCCTCCATTTTATTGGTCAAATCTAGTTTAAGTATTGGGTCATCAAGCAGTCTCATCCATTCTCCATACATAAGGTGTCACTGGAGTGTTGGGCCAACTAATCGTGCACCTAACAGGTGCGTGATCCGACCATGTAATTGGATGGATGTGGCTGCTAGTAGTGATAGAGAGGCCGGCTGAATCTGTAAAGAGATAATCTATTCTGGTGTACTTCCTATGCGGGTGAGAATAGAAAGTATAATTATGGGTGACCGGGTGATGCGTGCGCCAGATATCGTGAAGGACAAGTTCTTTGAGGGACCCTATAAGATGTTTAATCACTCTGTGAGGAGTGCTGGAAAGGCCATCGGAGGTGTCTAGCGCAGGGCTTAGTGAAACTTTGAAATCTCCCCCCAAATAAAGAGTCCCTTTTTGGACCTCCAGTAATTTCAGGGAGACAGTTTTAAAAAAAAAGATCTTGTGCAGTGTTTGGGAAGTACAAGTTGGCTAGGGTCAGGGGTCTGCCAAACAAAGTGCCTGTCAATATCAGATACCTGCCATTAGGATCGCTGTATGACTGATCTAGTTTGAAAGGGACAGTGGAGCGGAAGAGGATGCCCACTCCATTCTTTTTAGAAGGGCCAGATGCAAAATGAGCTATTGGATTATAGTTATTAAACCATTTAAGCTTTTTAAGCCTAGAGAAATGAGTTTCCTCTATAAATATTATATCTCCACCCAAATTCTGCAGGTCCCTAGTGATTATTGAGCGTTTACCTGGATTGTTGAACACTTTGACATTGACTGTAATCAGGTCCAGGGACATATCCCTAGCCCGTGAGTGTGGTGTGGTCTTCATCCTATTAAACTCAGAGTAATAGGGATATGGGAAGGACGAGGAGGGAATAGGGAGGGAAAGGTGAGGCGAGGTAAGATGGGAGGAGCAGGGAGTCAAAGAGGTAGAAGAAGAAGAAAAAAGAAATAGAATTAAAATAAAAACTCGAGGTGTGCAAAATAAGCTCAGCACCTCAAGCAGCTTTAAAGAACTCAAGAGTACGTGACTATAAGTCAAATTTGAAAAAGAAAGCAATCACAGGAGTAGTAACCCCAGTACTCTCATCTATTGATATATAAACTTAGTAAGAAAAAACAATTGTAGGTAAATGTAACCCTAAAGAAAGATATTACAAATAACACCAGAACTAGAACCATCAAAGCTAACAAAGGCCAGAACACGCCGGGTCAAGCAACATAATATTAAACATAGACTTAGCATTCCTCACACCAACGAGTGAGGTCTGTTGGTTATCATAAGTGTCAGAATGTGTGCCTACTACTCGTCTAAATAAAAAAATATAAAATGGATCTGTATTATTGTCATATTTCTTTGTCGCTTCACATCAGGCTCTAGTGTGTGCGTACCACTTCATGGGAATTTTAGTAGACCTTGGGTAGGTGACGGCCTAATTTATGGCCTAAACTAGTGCAGTCCATCTAAACCTAGTGTTCAAATCTAGGAGAAAGATCCCAAAGGAGTAGTACATATTATATATTGCTGTTTGTGGAAGTAGTGAGAGAGAGAAAAGAAAAAAAAATTAAAACATCACATCCCCCCCCTCCCGCACAACCCCCCACATATATAACATTAAATCCCGACAAAATAACATTTAAGAAGGTCTTACCCCATTCCTTGTCAAAAAGTCACTGCATGCCGCTGCAGCAGTAAATCTCCAGGGTAGGAGACCCCAAGATCATCACTCCATGGGGGCATTGTATCATTAATAGCTGTACATTCTATATAATAAAAGGTGTACAAAATAGAAACAAGGGAGGGGGCATTATGGTGAGAAACACCCTATAGAGAGAAGTAGGGGGGACACAAAAAAGGAAAATAACTTATCTGACTCTTAGTCCAAAGAGTTTAGAAGGCAGCAGTCTCAAGTGTGCAATCCAGACCATGATCTGGGCCTCTTAGGCAACTTGGAAACAAATGGTCAGGGCTGATAGACTCTGGGATTCCTCTGAGCCGCAGGTTGTTCCGCCGGCTCCTGTTTTCTAAATCCTCCAGCCTATCGGTCAAGCTCTGTATCGTGAGATTGTATACAGCTACCTTGGTTTTGAAGGTCAGAACACAGAGTTTCCTGCATTTCCTCCATCTGCACTACCCTGCGGTCAATTGCCCCAATGTCCTTCTTAAGCTCATTAAACATATTTTTAACATCTGACATTGCCTCTCTGATGTCAGATTTAGAGGAGAGGTGTTTAATGTCTTCTTTAGTGACATACATGTGCTGGAGGTGCGCATCAGAGTGTGGCAAGGTCGAGGCTGCCTGTTTGCTAATCTCAGATGTTTCCCTGTTAGTGCCTGAGGGTGGGTCTGGTTGGATCAAATAGCTGTCCATGCTGATGGATTGTGAACCTTTGGGAGCTTTGGGGTTTCTTTTACTAGTCATTCCCAGCAAGGCCCTTATATGCGTAGTGAGGGGCAAAAAAAAAAAGGGAGAAAGAGGATTGCTTCACTGAATGCGTGTTTTTTATAAACTGGTCTGTGAGTCTCGGCTGTGATCGCAGGGTTAGTAGCCCCTGGTTGATTACTTTTGGCCCCAACAGGCCCAATTCAATACAAGGCCGCCTCTACCTGCTGCTGTGCGTGAGTTGTTGCAGTACTCAGTGTGGTAGCTCAGTACATTCTCTATCTCCCCAGCCGCAATGCGAATTAGCCCAGGCCTATCTAAACTGATGTGCTCACCTGCATGCGCCCGAACACACCAGTCGGCGGCAGCTCGAGTATGTTTGCCGAGAGTCTCTGCGGTAATGTCCCCCAGCGGTGCCAGTCGTCCCTTCTCAGTAGTACCGGCCACTTGGCACTTAGAGGATTGCTGCGCCAGCTGCCCGCTTTAGTGGTAAGTGTTGTCGGCAGAGTCGGCAACGTCGACGGGGTCAGGGTCTCACTAACAGTTCAGGAGACTGGCCTGTGATAAGTTCCCTTTCTCCGCTGGCGGTTATTTGGCGGGTAGGCCCAACTGCGCAGTTATGAAATTGTCCGTTGTTTGGTTGAGAGAGGGTGTCTGCATCAAGCAGTGAGTGCAGTAACCAAGCACCAATGTTGTAGTAGGTTCCAGCCTGTAATTACGAGCTATGGGTCACAAATAACCTTTATTAAGAGTACTGGGGCTTCAGAGCTAATCTAACATGCGGCCATCAGCTAGCGTGGCCAAGCTCCGCCCCCAGAACATGTTATTTTAAACAATTTTCAATTTGACTTCTCTTATCTAATTTTCTTTGTTCTTTTGCTATCCATTGTTGAAAAGCCTGCATAGGTAGGCTCAGAAGCAATGCACTACTGTGAGCTAGCTGTGTGTCACTCTCACCCAATGTATTCAGCTAGGTCTCAGTAAGACATTGCTCCCCAACAAATTATTCCAAGAGAATGAAGCAAAACTGATAATAGAAGTAAATCTGAAATCTAAAAATTGTACACTCTATCTGAAACCTGAAACCCAAAAGTTATCTTTCATGATTATGTCCCTTTAATGTCTATCAACTCTGTATGTTCATTTTATAGCATTTTGCTGTGAAGAGGGGGCCTGTTATTTCTTCACAAATTCACAGTTTTAAGAACTACTAACCAATAATATCTTCATGATAGATTATTTTGGACAATTTTTCTAACAGAAACCTTTGGGAGAGCAACACTTAGTGAATGAATTCATGGAATTAATTAACCAAAGTAAAAACAAAAAACATTACAATCTTGAATATACAGCATCCTGCTATAGAATTAAAAATGTATCTATGGGGGGGGCGGAGTTTGCCACGCTATCAAGCAGTCACGCTTTGTGAGAGCTCTGCAGACCAAGCCGTATTTTATTATTTATTCCCAACTATTTCCTTTTTATTTTCCTCCCACTACCTTTCTAACTCTACTATGACCGTTCCGGTCAGCTTTCAAGGTGAAGACAACTTTTGGAGCAGCCGTTTTGCAAGCTTAAAGTGAGAAATTTCCGCTGCGCCACTATCTGCAGTAGTGTTAAAGGAGACTTCCGGTTTGCCCTAACTCCCTGACAGGCGCTACGCATAGAGCCGGACAACACACAGACCCATCGCCTCTCAGGCTACTTACCTCACTCCCGGACACCCGCGCAACAGCAGTTCATTCTGGTCACTCCTTAAGGGGTATACAGAAAGAGCGCAACTTACAGACCCTTCTGGTCTTCATACTACCGCTTGTAGGAGAGCCCTGTTGCACTTACCGGTGCGCTGTAAGATAACGGCTCCCCTGGAGCACTTGGTCTCTGCTACTGAACACCTCCACAGAGACGAGAGTCCACCCGCTCACCCACCGGAGCCTTCTTCCTGTCACCATTGCCTGACACACAGATTCCAGGGTAAGCAGCCTGAACATAGTGCTGAATTACAGTGGGGCTAATTTGTATTGATATAATCCTAACGAGTGACCAGGAGTACAAGAGACACTTTCCCTTGTTTAATGCTAACTATGGATATTTTGTAACAGGCAGGGAAGATAACATTGCCTCATATTTACTCACAGTAAGACCTTACATCCTATTATTCAAGCTGGTACCCTGTATATATATATATGAGACATTCCCCTGCTAGTTATCAACACAACGAAGTGCACATCAAATAATCTCTGTATATGAGTTGCTGCCCCACATATACCTGTGGTACCTATAGCTGTCAGCTATTTTTTTTACATCTCCCAGCAGCCTATTCTGAGGCCTATAATCATTACAACTCTTACTCCAACATAATACTGGGATTAGGAACTTACTGAAACTTTCAGCTACAACCTCAGTTTGTAATACTATTACTCAGAGAATCTTGTTCCACTGATTTACTCTAAGTGCAGTGCATTGCAACAATCAGGACATACAGATCTACAAGCAATCTACACTACAACTTCCCTGGGTCTGCTGTTACTCAAGATTTTTCTTCTCATCCCTGCAATATCACTCCAACATCTCTCATTATTTCTCTTTTGAACCCCTGCTGTACAACTTACTACCGCCACATCTATTCGCCCTCTCTCCCCTCCCTTTCTCCTCGGCCCACTGTGCCCACGGGTCATATCCCAAACTCCTTTTTCCCTACTTGCTCGGAAGAGAGCAATCCTCAGGGGAGAGAGACATTTTGCACGGCAACACAGATTACAACAGCATTATTTCAAGCTATTTAATTGAGAAGTGAGAACAACTGACAAGCTGTGACTGAGACTTTTCCCAGGTCACACAATAAATTTCTAATCAGCGGACAGTTATCTCATGTTGGGCTAGGCGCTATTACTGGGGGGGGGGGTGCCTGACGCATACCCTTTGCTACACATCTTGAATTGAAATCAACTTTGAAACTTCTCCTAGAAAGTTCCTGACTTCTTTAATCTATTATGAGCAAGATGGCCCACTCGCAGAGAAAGAAACAGAAACATGGAGACATTCCGAAAAGGACTCTTTTGGATCATTTTCCAAATAAAAGCACATTTGAACAGGATCTATCTGATGAGGACTCACGAGACTCAATTGCCTCAGCTAAAGGACCTACCCGGTCTCTCTTCCACTCTACAGAAAGAGTATCCCATTCCTCCTCTTCTATCCTTGAATCAATCAAGGATCTCTCAAATAAAATGGACTCACATTACACATCTCTGAAACAAGAACTTAAAGCTTCCGTAACTGAGTTGAAGAGGGATGTTTCGCTACTAGGAGAGAGAACTGAATCACTAGAAAAAAAGCAAGAAGATCTACATGTAGATCATTCCAACCTGCTAAGCTACACCCAATCACTGGCAGAAATGATTTCTGGCCTAGAAACTAAATTAGCTGACCAGGAGGATAGATCACGTCGGAACAACCTCAGAATCAGGGGTGTTCCTGAGGAAATTGGCCCTGCGGATCTATCTAACTACCTTCAGTCCCTCTTCACAGAACTTCTGGGATCTATTTCCCCTCAGGAGAACTTGATAGACAGAGCCCATAGAGCCCTTCGGCCAAGAAATGCACCCATGGGAGCGGCAAGAGATGTAATTGTACGACTACATTACTTCACTTTCAAAGAGAAAGTCCTCAGGGCTTCATTTCAAAATAAGAACCTGAAGGATCCACATCAAGACATCCAGATTTTCCCAGATCTCTCAGCCCACACTCTATCTAGAAGAAGACTCTTTCACCAAATCACCCTATGTCTTTGTAATAACAATATTAAATATAGATGGGGTTTTCCGGTCCGTCTATTTTTTCAATTCAATGATACTTCATACACCATCACAACCCTCGAACAAGGCTTCCAGATCCTGCAGTCCCTGAAACTTCTTCCGACTGACAATCAGTCCTCTGCTCCTCAGGAACATTCTAAGAAGCTCAACACCATGGCGGCCGCTTGGCGGCCTCTACACCAAACCTTCAGCTTTCAGTCTGCCAGGGAGGATCCATCACCGTCACTATCCTCGAAAAGACCTCAGTTTTGAGAAGATAGATCTGATGACCAACACACTGCCCCCTTTTACTGTTGAACTTTAGGAGGCACACAACCCCTGGACTATCCTCTCTTCTTCCATTATGCTTCTGTTATATGTTTGTTTGTGTTTTCTTTTCTTTTTCTTTTTTCTCTCTCATCCTTGGTACCTCATAGGTACTGGTGTTGTTCAACTCTCCAGGACTTCCAGCTCCTTGTAACTTGAAGATGATGGATGGGTAATGTAGAGTATCTATGTCATTTATAGAGTCTAACTACTTAACCATTGTGTTTAGATGTTTATTGCATTCTAGTTCGCACTGTATAATTTTATGTACTCAATTCTTTTATTTTTATTTTTATCATTCACAATAAGCCTTTTGGTTTCCTGTTTTCATACTCTACATAGCCCCCTGCTCTTGACTCATAGCTCAACTATCTCTTAAGATGAGATTTGTTTTAGCCTCTAGAACCCATTATAGGTAACCTTTATTTGATATTTTATATACATCCAACGATGTGTTGGCTTCTCACGCCCTACTTTACACTTATATAGGATACTCCCCCCCCTCAACATTAAGAGGCAATTATAGTTATAGTAGACTTTAACGCAACCCTTAACTGATTAAGTAGCCCTGATCACTACCTCACATAGCGGATACTCTTACACTTATCGTGTGCTTATTTTTCAGCGATGGAGTTTACTTATACTTTACCATCAAAATTCTTATATCCTGTTTGCCTCACCTTGTCTCTCAGACAATATCATGAGATTCGAAGGTTGAATCTCACTAGTCAATTTACATTTAACTTTTTCTCTCCTGGTCTCTACTCCTTGAGTCATCATACACATGGAATAAGGATGCTTTAGTTAAAGATATACACGTGATCTATCTACAACCTAGGTACTACTTCATAAGTTATTACTTATATAGATGAGAAATGTTATGGCCTATTTATAGCGGCCTTCCTTACAATGTTTTTATACAGTTAGTCCATTATCATGCTTTGAAAGTTTTATTTGAAATGATTGAAAAGTTGCCTATGTTTACATTGTTATATTTATTCAGTGTATGTTGGACCATTTTATTTTTGTCTTGACCCTGGTAACTTTGGAGCTCTATCTCTTTGCCTTCACTCCCTTTCTCTTTGCCTTCACTCCCTTTCTCTTTGATTTCAGCTTACTAATTGGGGCAGGGTTTTTACCCAGGCACCCCCCCCCCCTCTCTCTCTCAGATTTTACACCTCATACTAATTTTATCCCCCCGCACCTCAGACTGACCAGCTTTAGTGCCTCTGGAGACGTTAAAATCTCTGGAATTACTGAGCCACTCCTCCATCTCCATTCTTCCTCTTTACTCATTTTTCCTATCTATTTTTATTATTTTTATTACCCTTTCCCTCCCTCCCTTTATTTAAGGTCTGCACCTCTATACTCGCATTACGAATACCTTATACGAAAAGTCCATCTTATAAGCAACTCTCCCCCCCATTACCCCTCCCTCAACTCCCCTTTATCCCCCAATCTGAGCGGCTTTTGCCCGCTGCATCCCCCTCCCTTAGCTCATTTAGTGGGCTTTATAGATTTAAGAATAATAATCTCTTTCCATTATTCTCTCATAAGAGTTCTATAAATAGACTTGGAGAAACACAGTCACACATACAATGTCAGAATTGAGGTTTTTGACCCTTAATGCCCAAGGGCTCAACTCCCCGACCAAACGTAGCCTACTACTCACCATGCTGTCACGTAATAAAATTGAGGTAGCCTTCATTCAGGAGACGCATTGGCTGGTTAACACAAATTTTGCATATTCATACAGAAAGTTCCCTGCTGTAATTACAGCGTCCTTCCATACCAAATCCAGAGGGGTGGCTATATTGATTGGTTCCTCCATTCAATATGAGCCAATTTATATAGAAAAAGATCCACAAGCGCGTTTTATTATCTTAATCTGCAAACTCAATTCCAAAATATTTACATTGGTTAATATTTACGCACCCAATTCAGGCCAAATTAGATTTCTTAGATATTTTTTGGAGTCAGTGTCGGCCGTGACCCAAGGGGAATTGATTTGGGGAGGAGATTTTAACCTTATTTGGAATCCCCTGATAGATAGAACGGGCCTCCCGATCTCCACATCAGAGAGGACTCTACACCCTCTATCTGTATCTTTTCAAACCTTGATTAAACAGTATAACCTTTATGACGTATGGAGAGCGGTTCACCCTAATCTACGAGAATATACCTTCTATTCGGCCCCCCATAAATCTCATACTCGGATTGACCTCTTTTTCTTGAGCTCTTGCTTGTTAGACTCTATTTCAGACGCGACAATCTCAGTAATCTCGTGGTCGGACCATGATTCCCTGTCCATTGTTCTAAGTAGCCAATCCCCACGCGTAGTAGGTATCGCATGGCGGCTCAAAAACTTCCTGGTCACTACCCCGGAGATTAAGACAGAGACTTTAGCAACCATCTCCGCCTTTCTTGCTGACTTTACTCAACATAGACACAAAACTCTATGCTAAGATTTTAGCAACTCGTCTCTCCTGCATCACTCCCTCTTTGGTCCACCCGGACCAGGTGCGATTTGTACCCTGTAGAGAAGGTCCAGATGCCACACGGCGCGTTCTAGACATATTGTTGGAGAGCGCAAGAGGAGATACTCCCACGTTAGCCCTGTCGTTAGACGCTGAGAAAGCCTTCGACAGGGTGAGGTGGGAGTACTTATGGGAAACTCTGCATGCCTTTGGGATTCCAGAGCAATTTATTACAGCAACTCAGGCTCTTTACACCAATCCGACTGCCAGTGTTAAGGGAATCGGATTTCAATCCAACAGCTTTGACATAACGAATGGGACGAGGCAGGGTTGCCCCCTCTCCCCGCTCCTGTTCGCTTTCTCTATCGAACCACTCGCTCAGGCTATCAGGTCAGACCCGGATATTTCCGGCTTCCCGATAGGTTCGCGTCAACATACCATCTCCTTATATGCAGATGATGTCACACTATTACTTACAGATCCACATAGGTCGCTACCTGCTGTATTTAAAATCATCTCTATGTTTAAAACCTTAAGTTATTATAAACTAAATCTTTCTAAAACCGACGCTCTATACGTCAACATCATGCCCTCAGATCTCCTTACTCTATGTGATAGGTACAAATTTCAATGGTCCCCCCATTCCCTCAAATTATTAGGTATCCACCTCTCCGAATATCTCTACTATTATCTCCAAGAACTTTACGGAGAGAATTCCAGAATGGAAAAAACTATTAGATTCCTGGGAATTCCGCAAAATCTCCTGGACGGGTAGGATCGCAGCCATTAAAATGTCTTTTATCCCGAAGGTAACTTATCTCTTTCGCACTATTCCACTTAATGTACCACGGCCAATCCTTAACAAGCTTCAGAGCCTTATCACCAGTTATATCTGGAAGGGTAAGAAACCTCGAACATCGAGGCAAACTCTTCAAAGACCTAGTGATAAAGGTGGACTAGGCATGCCAAACATTATCCTCTACTATCAAGCGGCACGCCTAGTACATGTGATAGAATGGGGCCACAGCGATAACCCAACCTCTTGGAGAGAGGTAGAACAGTCGCTCCTCCCATCTGATCTGAGATTGACGGACCTCCCTTGGGTACCCTCCCATTATTGGAAAAACCTCCTTACCACACATCCAGTGATCTTAGACGCCCTTCAGCAACGATGGTCACAACCTCACAAACTCAAGGGAACTTTATCTTTCCATTACAAAACCCTACTAGCTCCCTTCTCCCAACAGAACGTTTCACAGTTTATAGCCTGGGAGACGGAACTGAATTTCACAGACGATGCTGACTCCTGGTACAGAGAACTTAAATCCACGAAAAAATTATTGCATTGTATGTCCCTATGGGAACTCCAATACAAGATTGCAGTACGATGGCACCTAGTTCCGGTTACCCTCCATAGGATATATGACTCTCACTCCCTTGCTTGCTGGAGGGGCTGTGGACAGCTTGGAACTCAAGCGCACATCTGGTGGTTCTGCCCTAGAGTTTCCCCTGTTTGGCTTCAGGTAACCAACCTTCTACACTCTCTAGGTATCATCATTACACTCAGCCCCCAAGTTGGCTTACTACATTTAGATTTTCCAGTTATTACTCCTACACATAAAGCCTTATCCATCTATGTCCTAATGGCTACTAAATTAGAAATAGCGAAAGCATGGAAACAACTCACTCCCCCGACCATTTCACAAATTTTAGCCACAGCCAACTTTATTTCAAAAATGGAAGCCTACTCATATTCTGCCCTAGATAAACTAGACTTTTATTTTGCAACCTGGGCACCCTGGTGGGAAAAATTCCCTAATTGAACAAGCTGATAGCGTATTGACTTTGGTCACTTCCCACCTAATATTTTATTGTTAGCTGCCCTTCCACATTTTTCATTCTTCATTTCCTCTCATGACCCTCTCTCTGTGTTTTCTCCATCTCTCACTCATTTATTTTATTTCTATGATTATTCTATATGAGTATATATATATATATATATATATGTTCCCACTTATTTATGTTGATGTCTATATACGCTATATAATTTTGAAAAAAGAGAAAAGTACACACTGCAGTACCGAGCAACATTTTCTTATCTTGTACATTGAAACCTTTGAAGCTATACTAACGGTTGCTATCATTTCTTTTTTTTTTATATATATATGTATTATTGACAATACTGCCTATGTTTGAAATTTCTGTATTTAATGTTTTCTCAAATAAAAATTTATTTAAAAAAAAAAACGTATCTATATTTCAGGATTAATAACCTTTTGGCTTATAATGTCTTTTAAATATGAACTATATTTAGATAGTTTTCCTCAAAAAGCAGTTTATGTTAAAAAGTCCTATTTAAATACAAAAAATCTGATGTAAATCAATAAAATCAGATTTAAATAAAAAAAAAATCTATTTTTTTTTTTTAAAGTGTATTATAAAAAAAATAGTTGCTTTCTCTTGTAAGGTGTATCCAGTCCACGGATCATCCATTACTTGTGGGATATTCTCATTCCCAACAGGAAGTTGCAAGAGGACACCCACAGCAGAGCTGTTATATAGCTCCTCCCCTAACTGCCATATCCAGTCATTCTCTTGCAACTCTCAACACGCATGGAGGTAGTAAGAGAGAGTGGTGAAAAATAGTTAGTTTTTTATCTTCAATCAAAAGTTTGTTATTTTAAATAGTACCCGGAGTTGTACTATTTTATCTCAGGCAGTAAATAGAAGAAGAATCTGCCTGAGTTTTCTATGATCTTAGCAGGTTGTAACTAAGATCCATTGCTGTTCTCACATATGTCTGAAGAGAGAGGTAACTTCAGCGGGAGAATGGCGTGCAGTTTACTCTGCTATGAGGTATGTGCAGTTACAATTTTTTCTAGAATTGGAAATGCTAGAAAATGCTGCTGATACCGGAATAATGTAAGTTAAGCCTGAATACAGTGATTTAATAGCGACTGGTATCATGCTTACTCTCAGGGGTAATACCCTTATAAAGTTGCAATATAAAACGTTTGCTGGCATGTTTAATCGTTTTTATATATGCTTTGGTGATAAAACTTTATTGGGGCCTAGTTTTTTCCACATGGCTGGCTTAAATTTTGCCTAGAAATAGTTTCCTTAGGCTTTCTACTGTTGTAGTATGAGTGGGAGTGGCCTATTTTAGCTCTTTTTTGAACAGTTAAAATTACAGACTGAGACATCTAGCTTTCCTCAGAAGTCCCCTGAATGCTATAGGACATCTCTAAAGGGATCAAAGGCTTTCCAAAGTCGTTTATTGGGGAAGGTAGGGCCACAGCAGAGCTGTGGCAGTTTGTTGTGACTGTTAAAAAACGTTTTTTGATCCGTTTTTTGAACTAAGGGGTTAATCATCCATTTGCAAGTGGGTGCAATGCTCTGTTAGCTTATTATACACACTGTAAAAATTTTGTTTGTGTAACTGCCTTTTTTCACTGTTTTTCAAATATTGACAAAATTTGTTTCTCTTAAAGGCACAGTACCGTTTTTTATATTTGCTTGTTAACTTGTTTTAAAGTGTTTTCCAAGCTTGCTGGTCTCATTGCTAGTCTGTGTAAACATGTCAGACATAGAGGAAACTCCTTGTTCATTATGTTTAAAAGCCATGGTGGAACCCCCTCTTAGAATGTGTACCAAATGTACTGATTTCACTTTAAGCAATAAAGATCATATTCTGTCTTTAAAAAATGTATCACCAGAGGAATCTGACGAGGGGGAAGTTATGCCGACTAACTCTCCCCACGTGTCAGATCCTTTGACTCCCGCTCAAGGGACTCATGCTCAAATGGCGCCAAGTACATCTAGGGCGCCCATAGCGATTACTTTACAAGACATGGCGGCAGTCATGGATAATACCCTGTCAGCGGTATTAGCCAGACTACCTGAATTTAGAGGTAAGCGAGATAGCTCTGTGGTTAGACGAAATGCAGAGCATACTGACGCTTTAAGAACCATATCTGATACTGCCTCACAATATGCAAAAGATGAGGAAGGAGAGCTTCAGTCTGTGGGTGATGTTTCTGACTCGGGTAGGATACCTGATTCTGATATTTCTACATTTAAATTTAAGCTTGAACACCTCCGCGCGCTGCTCAAAGAGGTTTTAGCTGCTCTGAATGACTGTGATACAATTGCAGTGCCAGAGAAATTGTGTAGACTGGATAAATACTATGCAGTGCCGGTGTGTACTGATGTTTTTCAAATACCTAAAAGGTTTACAGAAATTATTACTAAGGAATAGGATAGACCAGGTGTGCCGTTCTCTCCCCCTCCTATTTTTAGAAAAATGTTTCCAATAGACGCCACCACACGGGACTTATGGCAGACAGTCCCTAAGGTGGAGGAAGCAGTTTCTACTCTAGCAAAGCGTACTACTATCCCTGTCGAGGACAGTTGTGCTTTTTTAGATCCAATGGATAAGAAATTAGAAGGTTACCTTAAGAAAATGTTTATTCAACAAGGTTTTATCCTACAGCCCCTTGCATGCATTGCTCCTGTCACTGCTGCTGCGGCGTTCTGGTTTGAGTCTCTGGAAGAGGCTTTACAGGTAGCAACTCCATTGGATGACATACTTGGCAAGCTTAGGGCACTTAAGCTAGCCAATTCTTTTGTTTCTGATGCCATTGTTCATTTGACTAAACTAAAGGCAAAGAATTCTGGTTTTGCTATACAGGCGCCCAGGGCGCTATGGCTTAAATCATGGTCAGCTGACGTGACTTCAAAATCTAAGCTACTTAACATTCCCTTCAAGGGGCAGACCCTATTCGGGCCTGGTTTGAAGGAGATTATTGCTGATATCTCTGGAGGAAAAGGTCATGCCCTTCCTCAGGACAGGTCCAAATCAAGGGCCAAACAGTCTAATTTTTGTGCCTTTCGAAACTTCAAGGCAGGTGCGGCATCAACTTCCTCTAATGCTAAACAAGAGGGAACTTTTGCTCAGTCCAAGACGGTCTGGAGACCAAACCAGACCTGGAACAAAGGTAAGCAGGCCAAAAAGCCGGCTGCTGCCTCTAAGACAGCATGAAGGAACGGCTCCCTATCCGGTAACGGATCTAGTAGGGGGCAGACTTTCGCTCTTTGCCCAGGCTTGGGCAAGAGATGTCCAGGATCCCTGGGCGCTGGAAATTATATCCCAGGGATATCTTCTGGATTTCACCTTTCACAATTATCTGCAAACCAGATAAAGAGAGAGGCATTCTTACACTGTGTACGAGACCTCCTAGTTATGGGAGTGATCCATCCAGTTCCAAAGGAGGAACAGGGACAGGGTTTTTACTTGTGGTTCCCAAAAAAGAGGGAACCTTCAGACCAATTTTGGATCTAAAGATCTTAAACAAATTCCTCAGAGTTCCATCATTCAAGATGGAGACTATTCGTACCATCCTACCTATGATCCAGGAGGGTCAATATATGACTACAGTGGATTTAAAGGATGCTTACCTTCACATTCCGATACACAAAGATCAACATCGGTTTCTCAGGTTTGCCTTTCTAGACAGGCATTACCAGTTTGTAGCCCTTCCCTTTGGATTAGCTACAGCCCCAAGAATCTTTACGAAGGTTCTGGGGTCACTTCTGGCGGTCCTAAGACCGCGGGGCATATCAGTGGCCCCTTATTTAGATGATATCCTGATACAGGCCTCAAACTTCCAAATTGCCAAGTTTCATATGGGCGTAGTACTGGCATTTCTGAGATCGCATGGGTGGAAAGTGAACAAGGAAAATAGTTCTCTATTCCCACTCACAAGAGTTTCCTTCCTAGGGACTCTGATAGATTCTGTAGAAATGAAAATTTACCTGACGGAGTCCAGGTTATCAAAGCTTCTAAATTCCTGCCGTGTTCTTTATTCCATTCCGCGCCCTTCGGTGGCTCAGTGCATGGAAGTAATCGGCTTAATGGTAGCGGCAATGGACATAGTGCCGTTTGTACGCCTACATCTCAGACCGCTGCAACTATGCATGCTCAGTCAGTGGAACGGGGATTACACAGATTTGTCCCCTCTACTAAATCTGGATCAAGAGACCAGGTATTCTCTTCTCTGGTGGCTATCTCGGGTCCATCTGTCCAAAGGTATGACCTTTCGCAGGCCAGATTGGACAATTGTAACAACAGATGCCAGCCTTCTGGGTTGGGGTGCAGTCTGGAACTCCCTGAAGGCTCAGGGATCGTGGACTCAGGAGGAGACACTCCTTCCAATAAATATTCTGGAACTGAGAGCGATATTCAATGCTCTTCAGGCTTGGCCTCAGTTAGCAACTCTGAGGTACATCAGATTTCAGTCGGACAACATCACGACTGTGGCTTACATCAACCATCAAGGGGGAACAAGAAGTTCCCTAGCGATGTTAGAAGTCTCAAAGATAATTCGCTGGGAAGAGATTCACTCTTGCCACCTATCAGCTATTCATATCCCAGGTGTAGAGAACTGGGAGGCGGATTTTCTAAGTCGTCAGACTTTTCATCCGGGAGAGTGGGAACTCCATCCGGAGGTGTTTGCCCAATTGATTCATCGTTGGGGAAATCCAGAACTGGATCTCATGGCGTCTCGCCAGAACGTCAAGCTTCCTTGTTACGGATCCAGGTCCAGGGATCCCAAGGCGACGCTGATAGATGCTCTAGCAGCGCCCTGGTCTTTCAACCTGGCTTATGTGTTTCCACCGTTTCCTCTGCTCCCTCGACTGATTGCCAAGGTCAAGCAGGAGAGAGCATCGGTGATTTTGATAGCGCCTGCGTGGCCACGCAGGACCTGGTGACTGCCTGGAGATTGAACGCTTGATTTTATCAAAGCGTGGCTTCTCCGAGTCAGTCATTGATACCTTAATACAGGCACGAAAGCCTGTTACCAGGAAAATTTACCATAAGATATGGCGTAAATATCTTTATTGGTGTGAATCCAAGGGTTACTCATGGAGTAAGGTCAGGATTCCCAGAATATTATCCTTTCTTCAAGATGGTTTGAAAAAAGGATTGTCAGCTAGTTCTTTAAAAGGACAGATTTCTGCTCTGTCTATTCTTTTGCACAAGCGTCTGGCAGATGTTCCAGACGTTCAGGCATTTCTTCTGTTATGTGTGATCAGTCCACGGGTCATCATTACTTCTGGGATATAACTCCTCCCCAACAGGAAATGCAAGAGGATTCACCCAGCAGAGCTGCATATAGCTCCTCCCCTCTACGTCAGTCCCAGTCATTCTCTTGCACCCAACGACTAGATAGGATGTGTGAGAGGACTATGGTGATTATACTTAGTTTTTATGACTTCAATCAAAAGTTTGTTATTTTAAAATAGCACCGGAGCGTGTTATTACTTCTCTGGCAGAGTTTGAGGAAGAATCTGTCAGAGTTTTTTACTATGATTTTAACCGGAGTAGTTAAGATCATATTGCTGTTCTCGGCCATCTGAGGGAGGTAAAGGCTTCAGATCAGGGGACAGCGGGCAGATGAATCTGCATTGAGGTATGTAGCAGTTTTTATTTTCTGAATGGAATTGATGAGAAAATCCTGCCATACCGTTAAAATGACATGTATGTATACACTTCAGTATTCTGGGGATGGTATTTCACCGGAACTACTCTGTTAAAGGTCACTAATCCTTTTTAATAACTATTTACCATGTTAAACGTTTTTGCTGGAATGTAGAATCGTTTACATTGCTGAGGTACTGTGTGAATAAATATTTGGGCATTATTTTCCACTTGGCAGTTTTTTTGCTTTAATTGTGACAGTTTCGTTTCTCTTCACTGCTGTGTGGGAGAGGGAGGGGCCGTTTTTGGCGCTCTTTGCTACGCATCAAAAAATACCAGTCAGTTACTTTTATTTTTCCTGCATGATCCGGTTCATCTCTGATAGATCTCAGGGGTCTTCAAACTTCTTTGAAGGGAGGTAAATTCTCTCAGCAGAGCTGTGAGAATTCTTATAGTGACTGTGAATAAAAAACGTTGCTTTGTATTTTTTATGTCAAATTTAATTATTGTTATTTTACTAATGGGAACAAACCTTTGCTAAAAGTTTTGTTATTTCAAAGTTTGATGCTATAACTGTTTTTCAGTTCATTATTTCAACTGTCATTTAATCGTTAGTACCTCTTTGAGGCACAGTACGTTTTTTGCTAAAAAAGATTATAACCAAGTTGTAAGTTTTTTGCTAGTGTGTTAAACATGTCTGACTCAGAGGAAGATATCTGTGTCATTTGTTCCAATGCCAAGGTGGAGCCCAATAGAAATTTATGTACTAACTGTATTGATGCTACTTTAAATAAAAGTCAATCTGTACAATGTGAACAAATTTCACCAAACAGCGAGGGGAGAGTTATGCCGACTAACTCGCCTCACGCGGCAGTACCTGCATCTCCCGCCCGGGAGGTGCGTGATATTTTGGCGCCTAGTACATCTGGGCGGCCATTACAGATAACATTACAAGATATGGCTACTGTTATGACTGAAGTTTTGTCTAAATTACCAGAACTAAGAGGCAAGCGTGATCACTCTGGGGTGAGAACAGAGTGCGCTGACAATGCTAGGGCCATGTCTGATACTGCGTCACAGCTCGCAGAGCATGAGGACGGAGAGCTTCATTCTGTGGGTGACGGTTCTGATCCAAACAGATTGGACTCAGATATTTCAAATTTTAAATTTAAATTGGAGAACCTCCGTGTATTACTAGGGGAGGTCTTAGCAGCTCTCAACGATTGTAACACCGTTGCAATACCAGAGAAACTGTGTAGGTTGGATAAATACTTTGCGGTACCGGCGAGTACTGACGTTTTTCCTATACCTAAGAGACTAACTGAAATTGTTACTAAGGAGTGGGATAGACCCGGTGTGCCGTTCTCACCCCCTCCAATATTTAGAAAGATGTTTCCAATAGACGCCACCACTCGGGACTTATGGCAAACGGTCCCCAAGGTGGAGGGAGCAGTTTCTACTTTAGCTAAGCGTACCACTATCCCGGTGGAGGATAGCTGTGCTTTCTCAGATCCAATGGATAAAAAATTAGAGGGTTACCTTAAGAAAATGTTTGTTCAACAAGGTTTTATATTACAACCCCTTGCATGTATCGCGCCGATTACGGCTGCGGCAGCATTTTGGATTGAGTCGCTTGAAGAGAACCTTAGTTCATCTACGCTAGACGACATTACGGACAGGCTTAGAGTCCTTAAACTAGCTAATTCCTTCATTTCGGAGGCCGTAGTACATTTAACCAAACTTACGGCTAAGAACTCAGGATTCGCCATACAGGCACGTAGGGCGCTGTGGCTAAAATCCTGGTCAGCTGATGTTACTTCTAAGTCCAAATTACTTAATATACCTTTCAAGGGGCAGTCTTTATTTGGGCCCGGTTTGAAAGAGATTATCGCTGACATTACAGGAGGTAAGGGCCACGCCCTACCTCAAGACAAAGCCAAAGCTAAGGCTAGACAGTCTAATTTTCGTCCCTTTCGGAACTTCAAAACAGGAGCAGCATCAACCTCCACTGCACCAAAACAGGAAGGAGCTGTTGCTCGTTACAGGCAAGGCTGGAAGCCTAACCAGTCCTGGAACAAGAGCAAGCAGGCCAGGAAACCTGCTGCTGCCCCAAAGACAGCATGAACCGAGAGCCCCCGATCCGGGACCGGATCTAGTGGGGGGCAGACTCTCTCTCTTCGCCCAGGCCTGGGCAAGAGATGTTCAGGATCCCTGGGCACTAGAGATCATATCTCAGGGATACCTTCTAGACTTCAAATTATCTCCCCCAAGAGGGAGATTTCATCTGTCAAGGTTGTCAACAAACCAGATAAAGAAAGAAGCGTTTCTACGCTGCGTACAAGATCTGTTAATAATGGGAGTGATCCATCCGGTTCCGCGGTCGGAACAAGGACAAGGGTTCTACTCAAACCTGTTTGTGGTTCCCAAAAAAGAGGGAACTTTCAGGCCAATCTTAGATTTAAAGATTCTAAACAAATTCCTAAGAGTTCCATCGTTCAAAATGGAAACTATTCGGACAATCTTACCCATGATCCAAGAGGGTCAGTACATGACCACAGTGGATTTAAAGGATGCTTACCTTCACATACCGATCCACAAAGATCATCACCGGTATCTAAGGTTTGCCTTCTTAGACAGGCACTACCAGTTTGTAGCTCTTCCATTCGGATTGGCTACGGCTCCAAGAATCTTCACAAAGGTTCTGGGTGCCCTTCTGGCGGTACTAAGACCGCGAGGGATTTCGGTAGCTCCATACCTAGACGACATTCTAATACAAGCTTCAAGCTTTCAAACTGCCAAGTCTCATACAGAGTTAGTTCTGGCATTTCTAAGGTCGCATGGATGGAAAGTGAACGAAAAGAAGAGTTCTCTTTTTCCTCTCACAAGAGTTCCATTCTTGGGAACTCTTATAGATTCTGTAGAAATGAAGATTTACCTGACAGAGGACAGGTTAACAAAGCTTCAAAATGCATGCCGTGTCCTTCATTCCATTCAACACCCGTCAGTAGCTCAATGCATGGAGGTGATCGGCTTAATGGTAGCGGCAATGGACATAGTACCTTTTGCACGCCTACACCTCAGACCTCTGCAATTATGCATGCTAAGTCAGTGGAATGGGGATTACTCAGATTTGTCCCCTACTCTGAATCTGAATCAAGAGACCAGAAATTCTCTTCTATGGTGGCTTCATCGGCCACACCTGTCCAGGGGGATGCCATTCAGCAGGCCAGACTGGACAATTGTAACAACAGACGCCAGCCTACTAGGTTGGGGCGCTGTCTGGAATTCTCTGAAGGCTCAGGGACTATGGAATCAGGAGGAGAGTCTCCTTCCAATAAACATTCTGGAATTGAGAGCAGTTCTCAATGCCCTTCTAGCTTGGCCCCAATTAACAACTCGGGGGTTCATCAGGTTTCAGTCGGACAACATCACGACTGTAGCTTACATCAACCATCAGGGAGGGACAAGAAGCTCCCTAGCAATGGTGGAAGTATCAAAGATAATTCGCTGGGCAGAGTCTCACTCTTGCCACCTGTCAGCAATCCACATCCCGGGAGTGGAGAACTGGGAGGCGGATTTCTTGAGTCGCCAGACTTTTCATCCGGGGGAGTGGGAACTTCATCCGGAGGTCTTTGCCCAAATACTTCGACGTTGGGGCAAACCAGAGATAGATCTCATGGCATCTCGCCAGAACGCCAAACTTCCTCGCTACGGGTCCAGATCCAGGGATCCGGGAGCGGTTCTGATAGATGCTTTGACAGCACCTTGGAACTTCGGGATGGCTTATGTGTTTCCACCCTTTCCGCTGCTTCCTCGATTGATTGCCAAAATCAAGCAGGAGAGAGCATCAGTGATTCTAATAGCGCCTGCATGGCCACGCAGGACTTGGTATGCAGATCTAGTGGACATGTCATCCTGTCCGCCTTGGTCTCTACCTCTAAGACAGGACCTTCTGATACAGGGTCCATTCAAACATCAAAATCTAACTTCTCTGAAGCTGACTGCTTGGAAATTGAACGTTTGATTTTATCAAAACGTGGCTTTTCTGAGTCGGTTATTGATACCCTGATACAGGCTAGGAAGCCTGTTACCAGAAAGATTTACCATAAAATATGGCGTAAATACCTATACTGGTGCGAATCCAAACATTACTCATGGAGTAAGGTTAGGATCTCTAGGATATTGTCCTTTCTACAAGAAGGGTTAGAAAAGGGTTTATCAGCTAGTTCATTAAAGGGACAGATTTCAGCTCTGTCCATCTTGTTACACAGGCGTCTGTCAGAAAATCCAGACGTCCAGGCTTTTTGTCAGGCTTTAGCTAGGATCAAGCCTGTGTTTAAAGCTGTTGCTCCGCCATGGAGTTTAAACTTAGTTCTTAACGTTTTACAGGGTGTTCCATTTGAACCCCTTCATTCCATTGATATAAAATTGTTATCTTGGAAAGTTCTGTTTTTAATGGCTATTTCCTCGGCTCGAAGAGTCTCTGAGTTATCAGCCTTACATTGTGATTCTCCTTATCTGATTTTTCACTCAGACAAGGTAGTTCTGCGTACTAAACCTGGGTTCTTACCTAAGGTGGTCACTAACAGGAATATCAATCAAGAGATTGTTGTTCCATCCTTGTGTCCAAATCCTTCTTCAAAGAAGGAACGTCTTCTACACAATCTGGATGTAGTTCGTGCCCTCAAGTTCTACTTGCAGGCAACTAAAGATTTTCGCCAAACTTCTTCCCTGTTTGTCGTTTATTCTGGACAGAGGAGAGGTCAAAAAGCTTCTGCTACCTCTCTCTCTTTTTGGCTTCGTAGCATAATACGTTTAGCCTATGAGACTGCTGGTCAGCAGCCTCCTGAAAGAATTACAGCTCACTCCACTAGAGCTGTGGCTTCCACTTGGGCCTTTAAGAATGAGGCCTCTGTTGAACAGATTTGCAAGGCTGCAACTTGGTCTTCGCTTCATACTTTTTCCAAATTTTACAAATTTGACACTTTTGCTTCTTCGGAGGCTATTTTTGGGAGAAAGGTTCTTCAGGCAGTGGTTCCTTCTATATAATGAGCCTGCCTATCCCTCCCGTCATCCGTGTACTTTTGCTTTGGTATTGGTATCCCAGAAGTAATGATGACCCGTGGACTGATCACACATAACAGAAGAAAACATAATTTATGCTTACCTGATAAATTCCTTTCTTCTGTTGTGTGATCAGTCCACGGCCCGCCCTGTTTTAAGGCAGGTAAATATCTTTTAAATTATACTCCAGTCACCACTTCACCCTTGGTTACTCCTTTCTCGTTGATTCTTGGTCGAATGACTGGGACTGACGTAGAGGGGAGGAGCTATATGCAGCTCTGCTGGGTGAATCCTCTTGCATTTCCTGTTGGGGAGGAGTTATATCCCAGAAGTAATGATGACCCGTGGACTGATCACACAACAGAAGAAAGGAATTTATCAGGTAAGCATAAATTATGTTTTTGTCATGCTTTGGTTAGAATCAAGCCTGTGTTTAAACCTGTTGCTCCCCCATGGAGCTTAAATTTGGTTCTTAAAGTTCTTCAAGGAGTTCGGTTTGAACCTCTTCATTCCATAGATATCAAACTTTTATTTTGGAAAGTTCCTTTTTTGGTAGCTATTTCCTCGGCTCGTAGAGTCTCAGAGTTATCTGCTTTACAATGTGATTCTCCTTATCTGATCTTCCATACGGATAAGGTAGTCCTGCGTACCAAACCTGGGTTTTTACCTAAGGTGGTATCTAACAAGAATATCAATCAAGAGATTGTTGTTCCATCCTTGTGTCCTAATCCTTCTTCAAAGAAGGAACGTCTATTACACAATCTGGACGTGGTTCGTGCTTTAAAGTTTTACTTACAAGCTACTAAAGATTTTCGTCAAACATCTGCTTTGTTTGTTGTCTACTCTGGACAGAGGAGAGGTCAAAAGGCTTCGGCGACCTCTCTTTCTTTTTGGCTAAGAAGCATAATCCGCTTAGCCTATGAGACTGCTGGACAGCAGCCTCCTGAAAGGATTACAGCTCATTCTACTAGAGCTGTGGCTTCCACTTGGGCCTTTAAAAATGAGGCTTCTGTTGAACAGATTTGCAAGGCGGCGACTTGGTCTTCGCTTCATATTTTTTCCAAATTCTACAAATTTGATACTTTTGCTTCTTCGGAGGCTTTTTTGGGGGAAAAGGTTTTACAGGCAGTGGTACCTTCCGTTTAAGTACCTGCCTTGTCCCTCCCTTCATCCGTGTACTTAAGCTTTGGTATTGGTATCCCACAAGTAATGGATGATCCCTGGACTGGATACACCTTACAAGAGAAAACACAATTTATGCTTTCCTGATAAATATTTCTCTTGTGGTGTATCCAGTCCACGGCCCGTCTTGTCATTTTAAGGCAGATAATTTTTTCATTTAAACTACAGTCACCACTGCACCCTATGGTTTCTCCTTTCTCTGCGTGTTTTCGGTCGAATGACTGGATATGGCAGTTATGGGAGGAGCTATATAACAGCTCTGCTGTGGGTGTCCTCTTGCAACTTCCTGTTGGGAATGAGAATATCCCACAAGTAATGGATGATCCGTGGACTGGATACACCACAAGAGAAATAAATTTATCAGGTAAGCATAAATTGTGTTTTTTACCCTGCTTTACTGTCCCTTTAATCTGTAACAAAATACAGCAGCTTTTTTTCTTTCTTTTTTTGCTAGAATGTCCATTCAATGTTTTATATATATATATATATATTTTTTTTTTTTATTTTTTTTTACTTTTCAAAATATTTTGTTTCCTAGCACAAACCACAATATCTAAGTTTGTTACTTTAATTTCCTCTCCCTCAGGGTTCTGCATTAAGATCAATCCCAATGCCCACCTCGAGTATCTTGGTGCCAAAATCTATTGGTTCACGAGTTTCATGTAATGTTGAAGGAATAAGTCCAGAACTTGAAAAAGTCTTCATAAAGGAAACCAATGAAAAGGACGATGTAAAGGTAAGAGACATTTGACTTTGCAAATATCTATTCTTTCTTGTGGAGCAATAGTGCATGTTAATAGAAACAAAAGCCTTGGGATACTTAGCCATTCTTTAAACTTCAGTAGATGTATAGTTATTTTTCAGTATTATAGAACATTTTCTTTATTATTTTTTATGTTATTGCTTATTTTGTTATATGCTGAAATAAATGGTCACATTTGAGTTGATTAACCATTTAATCTCATAAAAATATGGGAATCTAATTACTGGATATCCACTAGTACATCCTACAAACTTTGAGACCTTTAGCATGAGTGGTCATAGGACCATGAAACCCACAAGAAATTCATGCTTTGTCATTCATTCCTTTGAGATTACTTGTAGAGATGCACCAAGAAAATTAGCAGTTGGAAGTAAGGTATATATACTTAATGCATGTGGAACCATTTACCATAACAGAGCTCCAAAAGCTCAATTTTGTTTTGTCACTTGAAATGATATACAGACAATATTACTATATATATCATTAGAAGTAAATTTTGGTATGGACCACTCTTATTTGGAACACTATTTTAAAAGTCAAGGAGCAGATGATTCTACATTTTGATATAGCTCACGTAAGTTTGCTTCAGGACTTACATGTGTATATATACTATAAAGTTCTTTAGTTTGTTTCACAAATACACTGCTGAGCCATTTTTTAGTATCAGTTTACGGTTCCAAAACAGCAAAAAATTGTATACCTATTTCTTTCGTAAGACGAGTATAGTCCATAGGTGTCCATAACGTGGGATATATTTCCTGTCACTAGGAGGAGGTCAAGAACCCTCACAGGAGCTTTAATCCCTCCCGTCTCCTCTCCCCCAACCAGTTTGTTCATGGCTGGGAGCAGTGCACTGCAAGCAAGATTTTATTAATTTCTATCTATTTATTGGAAACTCAGACCTGACTTTGAGACCCATTACCCCTCTTCCATCTTCACTCAGGGAAGACTTCAGGATATTTTTTCCAAGATTCTGAGTGAAGCAGGGGTAAAGGAATACCTCAATTATGGTATGTCAGTACTCTCACGGGTTATTCTCTTAGCCTCCACCTGAATGTTTAATGATTTATCCACAAGTGTTCTCTGCAATATATTTACTTGTACTGTATTGGCTCTCTACTGGATCAGCATCCTGTGAGGGATAAAGGCCTCAGCAAGCTGGTAAGATACAGTGGAGGGGTGCTGCAGTCTAGGTAAGTGACTCAGACACTAAACACAGCCCAGGAACTATCCCTCTCCCTTTGTATAGGTACTACATAGTTTACATAGCCTTTTTCACATAACTCTTTACCTATGTGCACCAACTATTGTGGAATTCAGAGTTAAAATCCCTTTTTCTCTTGTAAGGTGTATCCAGTCCACGGATTCATCCTTTACTTGTGGGATATTCTCCTTCCCTACAGGAAGTGGCAAAGAGAGCACACAGCAGAGCTGTCCATATAGCTCCCCCTCTAGCTCCACCCCCCAGTCATTCTCTTTGCCGGCTCTAAGCACTAGGGTCTCTCTCGGGAGGGTAAAGTGAATGTGGTGTTAGAATTGTAGTTTTTATTATCTTCAATCAAAAGTTTATTTTAAATGGTACCGGTTTGTACTATTTACTCTCTAGCAGAAAAGTGATTAAGATTTCTGCTGAGAGGAAGATGATTTTAGCATGTTGTAACTAAAATCCACTGCTGTTCAAACACAGGACTGAGGAGTACCAGAAAACTTCAGTTGGGCGGAACAGTTTGCAGGGTAGACTGCAATGAGTTATGTTCAGTCATTTATTTCTAGACAAGACTGAGATAATGCTAGAAGAGACTGACAATATCCCCATGAGGGGAGGGTAAGCTATGTTCAGAGACTTAGTAAGGAATTGAATGCTTACATAACAGGGCTAATTATGCTGGTTGACACTAATTAAGGGCAATCAATTGTTTTTTTTAGGAAAAATATAGTTTGTAAGACACTTTGAAAGTCCTTTTGGGTTCTTTATGGGGTTGTTACCCACATGGCTATTTTTTTATTCACTTAGAAGTTTCTTAGGCCTCACAGCTCCGGAGTAGAGTGGGAGGGGCCTAATTTTGCGCCTCAGATGCGCAGTTAGAATTGCATAGAAGTTCATGCTGCTTCACATGGAAGGTCCTGCTGCTGTTTGAGGGCCTAAAGGAAGCTATATTCCCCCAAATCTGGTCCCTAAGGGCAGGTAGGGCCACAGCAGTGCTGTGGCAAGGTGCTGTAGTAATTTTAACCGGTTGTTGGCTTTAGGCTGCTCCGGTTTGGGCATTAAGGGGTTAATTGTTTTGCTTGCTAGGGGTGCAATCTTACTAAGGCTTTAGGTACATACTGTGAAAATTTCAAAAAGATTACTGCATTTTTCACTGTTTTGCAAAATTGTGTGACTTTTTTTATCTCTTAAAGGCACAGTAACGTTTTTTCAAATTGTGTTTTTTAATTGATTAAAGTGATTTCCAAGCCTGTTTGTGTATACTGCTAGTCTGTTAAACATGTCTGACACCAAGGAAAATCCTTGTTCAATGTGTTTAGAAGCCATGGTGGAACCCCCTCTCAATGTGTCCCACTTGTACTGATATGTCTATACACTTTAAAGATCATATTGTTGCACTTAAGAATGTGGCCCAAGATGATTCTCAGACTGAAGGTAACGAGGGTAGCCCGTCTACCTCTCCCCAAGTGTCACAACCAGTTATGCCCGCTCAAGCGATGCCTAGTACTTCTAGTGCGTCTAACCCTTTTACATTACAAGACTTAGCGGCAGTCATGGATAATTCTCTTGCAGCTTTCTTATCTAAACTGCCCGTGTTACCTGCAGAGCGTGATAGCTCCGTTTTAAGAACAGATTATGAGCATTCTGACGCTTTGGTAGCCGTATCCGATATACCCTCACAACGCTCTGAAGTGGGAGCGAGGGATTTGATGTCTGAGGGAGAAGTCTCTGATTCAGGAAGGGTTCCTCCTCAGACAGATTCAAATACATTGGCTTTTAAATTTAAACTAGAACACCTCCGCGTTTTGCTCAGGGAGGTATTGGCTACTCTGGATGACTGCGACCCTTTGGTTCTCCCAGAGAAATTGTGTAAAATGGACAAGTACCTAGAGGTCCCTGTTTACACTGATGCGTTTCCGGTCCCTAAGAGGATTGCGGATATCGTTACTAGGGAGTGGGATAGACCAGGCGTCCCCTTTGTTCCCCCTCCTGTTTTTAAGAAAATGTTCCCCATGTCTGACCCCATGCGGGACTCGTGGCAGACGGTCCCTAAGGTGGAAAGGGCTGTTTCTTCACTGGCTAAGCGCACAACCATACCAATTGAGGACAGTTGTGCTTTTAAAGACCCTATGGATAAAAAGTTAGAGGGTTTACTTATGAAAATTTTTGTTCAACAAGGTTTTCTTCTCCAACCTATTGCCTGCATTATTCCTGTAACTACTGCAGCTGCTTTCTGGTTTGAGGCGCTGGAAGACTCGCTCCAGACGGAGACCTCATATTAGGAAATTTATAGATAGAATTAAGGCTATAAAGCTAGCTAATTCTTTTATCACAGACGCCGCTTTCCAAATAGCTAAGTTAATGGCAAAAAATTCAGGTTTCGGCATTTTTGCACGCAGGGCGTTATGGCTAAAGTCCTGGTCGGCCGATGTGTCGTCAAAATCAATGCTTTTGAACATCCCTTTCAAAGGAAAGACCCTCTTCGGGCCTGAATTGAAAGAGATTATTTCAGAAATCACCGGGGGAAAAGGCCATGCTCTCCCTCAGGACAAGTCCTTTAAGACAAAGAACAAAGCTAATTTTCGTTCCTTTCGTAATTTCAGGAACTGCCCCGCTTCATCCTCTCCGGCTGCAAAGCAAGAGGGTAATGCTTCACAGCCCACGGCAACCTGGAAACCTTACCAGGGCTGGAATAAGGGTAAACAGGCCAAAAAGCCTGCAGCTGCCACCAAGACAGCATGAAGGTGTAGCCCCCGATCCGGGACCGGATCTAGTTAGGGCAGACTCTCTCTCTTCGCTCAGGCCTGGGCAAGAGATGTACACGATCCTTGGGCATTAGAGATTGTATCCCAGGGATATCTTCTAGAATTCAAGGACTCTCCTCCAAGGGGAAGGTTCCACATTTCTCGTCTGTCTACAGATCAGACAAAGAAAGAGGTGTTTTTACGCTGTGTAGAAGATCTACATGCCATGGGAGTGATCCACCCAGTTTCAATTGCGGAAAAAGGGTTGGGCTTTTTCTCAAACCTGTTTGTGGTTCCCAAAAAAGAGGGTACTTTCAGACCCATCCTGGATCTAAAAATTCTAAACAGATTCCTCATAGTCCCATCATTCAAAATGGAAACCATTCGGACAATCTTACCAATGATCCAGGAAGGTCAATATATGACTACCGTGGATCTAAAGGATGCATACCTACACATTCCTATCCACAAAGATCATCACCAGTTTCTCAGGTTCGCTTTTCTGGACAAGCATTACCAGTTTGTGGCTCTTCCCTTCGGCTTAGCCACTGCTCCCAGAATTTTCACAAAGGTGCTAGGGTCCCTCCTGGTGGTTCTAAGACCGCAGGGCATAGCAGTAGCGCCTTACCTAGTCAACAACTTAACTCAGGTGCCGTCTTTCAAAAGAGCCAAGTCTCACACGGAGATTGTATTGGCCTTTCTGAGGTCTCATGGGTGGAAGGTGAACATCAAAAAGAGTTCTCTTTCCCCTCTCACAAGGGTTCCCTTCCTAGGGACTCTAATAGACTCGGTTCTTCATTCTAATAGACTCGAGTTCTTCATTCCATTCCCCGGCCATCTGTAGCTCAGTGAATGGAGACAATCGGATTAATGGTAGCAGCAATGGACATAGTCCCTTTTGCTCGGATACACCTCAGACCACTGCAACTATGCAGGCTCAAACAGTGGAATGGGGATTATGCAGATTTGTCTCCTCAAATTCAGTTGGACCAGAGACCAGAGATTCTCTTCTCTGGTGGTTGTCTCAGGATCACCTGTCTCAGGGAATATGTTTCCGCAGGCCAGAGTGGATCATTGTAACGACCGACGCCAGTCTGGTAGGCTGGGGTGCGGTCTGGGACTCCCTGAAAGCTCAGGGCTTATGGTCTCGGGAAGAAACTCTTCTCCCGATAAACATTCTGGAACTGAGGGCGATATTCAACGCTCTTCAGGCATGGCCTCAACTAGCTGCGGCCAAATTCATCAGATTTCAGTCGGACAACATCACGACTGTAGTCAATCATCAGGGGGGAACAAAGAGTTCCCTAGCGATGACGGAAGTAACCAAAATAATCAGGTGGGCGGAGGATCACTCCTGCCATCTCTCAGCAATTCACATCCCAGGAGTAGACAACTGGGAGGCGGATTTTCTAAGTCATCAGACTTTTCACCCGGGGGAATGGGAATTCCATCCGGAGGTGTTTGCCCAGCTGACTCAGCTATGGGGCATTCCAGAGTTGGATCTGATGGCGTCCCGTCAGAACACTAAGCTTCCTCTCTACGGGTCCAGGTCCCGGGATCCCAAGGCGGTATTGATAGATGCTCTAGCAGCGCCTTGGTCCTTCAATCTGGCTTATGTTTTTACACCGTTTCCCCTTCTCCCTCGTCTGGTCGCCAGAATCAAGCAGGAGAAGGCTTCAGTGATTCTGATAGCACCTGCGTGGCCACGCAGGACTTGGTATGCAGACCTAGTGGACATGTCATCTGTCCCACCATGGACACTGCCAATGAGGCAGGATCTTCTAATACAGGGTCCGTTCAAGCATCCAAATCTAATTTCTCTGCGTCTGACTGCTTGGAGATTGAACGCTTAATTCTATCAAAGTGTGGTTTCTCTGAGTCAGTTATAGATACCTTGATTCAGGCTAGAAAGCCTGTCACCAGGAAAATCTACCATAAGATATGGCGGAAATATCTTTGTTGGTGTGAATCCAAGGGTTACTCATGGAGTAAGATTAGGATTCCCAGAATACTGTCTTGCCTCCAAGAAGGATTGGAGAAAGGATTGTCAGCTAGTTCCTTAAAAGGACAGGTATCTGCTCTGTCTATTCTTTTACACAAGCGTCTGGCAGAGGTACCAGACGTTCAAGCGTTTACTCAGGCTTTAGTCAGAATCAAGCCTGTCTATAAACCTGTGGCTCCGCCATGGAGTCTAAACCTAGTTCTTTCAGTTCTTCAAGGGGTTCCGTTTGAACCTTTACATTCCATAGATATTAAGTTATTATCTTGGAAAGTTTTGTTTTTGGTAGCTATCTCTTCTGCTCGAAGAGTCTCAGAGTTATCTGCTTTAGTGTGATTCACCTTACCTGGTGTTCCACGCAGATAAGGTAGTTTTGCGTACCAAACCTGGTTTTCTTCTTAAAGTTGTTTCTAACAAGAATATTAACCAGGAAATTGTTGTTCCTTCTCTGTGTCCTAACCCTTCTTCGAAGAAGGAACATCTGTTACACAATCTTGATGTGGTTCGTGCTTTAAAGTTCTATTTACAAGCAACTAAGGATTTCAGACAAACATCTTCCTTGTTTGTTATCTATTCTGGTAAGAGGAGAGGTCAGAAAGCGACTGCTACCTCTCTTTCCTTTTGGCTGAAAAGCATCATCCGTGTGGCCTATGAGACTGCGGGCCAGCAGCCTCCTGAGACTATTTCTGCTCATTCTACCAGAGCAGTGGCTTCCACATGGGCTTTTAAAAACAAGGCTTCTGTTGAACAGATTTGTAAGGCAGCGACTTGGTCTTCGCTGCATACTTTTTCCAAATTTTCCAAATTCGATACTTTTGCTTTTTCGGAGGCTATTTTTGGGAGAAAGGTTTTACAAGCAGTGGTGCCTTCCGTTTAAGGTACCTGTCTTATTCCCTCCCTTCATCTGTGTCCTAAAGCTTTGGTATTGGTATCCCACAAGTAAAGGATGAATCCGTGGACTGGATAAACCTTACAAGAGAAAACAGAATTTATGCTTACCTGATAAATTACTTTCTCTTGTGGTGTATCCAGTCCATGGCCCGCCCTGGCAATTAAGTCAGGTAATAATTTTTTGTTTAAACTACAGTCACCACTGCACCCTATGGTTTCTCCTTTTTCTTCCTAACCTTCGGTCGAATGACTGGGGGGTGGAGCTAGAGGGGGAGCTATATGGACAGCTCTGCTGTGTGCTCTCTTTGCCACTTCCTGTAGGGAAGGAGAATATCCCACAAGTACAGGATGAATCCGTGGACTGGATACACCACAAGAGAAAGTAATTTATCAGGTAAGCATAAATTCTGTTTTTCATTGCCTTATTACCCCTTAGCATACCTCAATATGTTTTAGTCCTGGGTTCACTATTTCCTCACAGATCAAAAAAAACTACACAGTCTCTTTAAATAAACAGCTATTTACCTTATGCAGTTAGTGGTTCAGCTAATGATGGATGAGTTTCGGTGGCCAAAGTGGGTAGGGGGCTTTATTCAATATAATATGTGTATAGTGTGTTTTAGTGGGGTTTTTTGTGTGTTTTTTACTGGCCTTTAAAGTGAAAGTCAATCCTAGCATTTGTAAAATGCAAGGATTGACCATTGTAACAAAGGGGACTTTGTTATATTCATGAAATATAACATTCTCTGTGCAGAAAGCTCCTGTTTTTTGGGGTTTTTTTTTAGGCTGATAATATAAGGTTTTGAAAAATATCTTTACTTACAAATACCTGCAGTTTTACTTAATATTTTGCAGTCATATCTGTACCCCCAATTTAAGTAAAAAAAAGGGGGTTCCCTGATAGTTAAATCAGGAAGGTGAGGGTGGTGGGCAAACACCCAGATCCCCTCTATTGTAATATATATATGTCGAGGCAGTGCCTAGTGCCTATATGAGTATATTACAAAGAAAGAGAAAAAAGAATCACTATAGTGGCACACTAATGCTATAAGTGGGTAATACGTCCAATCTTAATAATAGAAGGATGGAGAATCGGATAAATAGATTAAAACTTAACTTTTACTATTATAACTTTATTAAAAATGGGGGGTGAATAAACACAAACGCTTAAAAACAAATATATGAGGATGACTGCTCCCTGAGTGTCACACCAATTTCTATTGTGTCTCTAGGCCGACTTTGGGTTAATGAAGGGAACGTATCATAAATATAAGGATGGAGGTATTAAGGTAGGTATCTATGGAAGAGCACAATTTTAGATCTCAGCCAGAAAGGCTGATATTGATTAACGTAGATATCCTGTTAAAACTACCAGAGCTCCCACCTTATATGGAATGGACTAAGCCTACAAATGTGAGCGGGGGGGGGGGGGGGGGGGGGGGACAGGTATAAACAAATAAGGGCTGAGTAAGATCTTAAAGGATTATGAATTTATGTAGGTATCAATCACAATTAATGATGGAACTGCCAAAAGGCAGCAGAATTAACTGACCACAATATTTAACCTTGTACCTTGATTACTGAGTAAGTAATACATTTAAGATCCACAGATGTTTAAATCTAGGACTAGTATTGGTATTAAGATGTCCAAAATTGAAGAGTATTACGTATCACAGGATTAATTGCTGGATAATACTTAAATTACCATTACTAATAATCAAACTGTAAGTGAGTAAGAAGTCCAGCCATAGCGACTGGGTTAATACCTTTTTAATACCGCAATAGATTTAGTAGATCTGAGGATGGTCACAGTATAAGTCAATTTGAGTCACAGCCAAAATCTTAATGTATCACAGTCTAAATGGCTTTTTATTACCGTTATTAATTTCAACACTTAAAGTTGATTAGTATAGTAGCCAGAACGGTTGAAGTTGTGGATGATAGGCCAAAAGACAAGTCTATTTATTTATATCAGCCATAGTGACTAGATAATACCTTAATCTTAAATACCGTAGGTAGTGATCTAGTAATACCTCAGCCAAAGTGGCTGGGTAGTACCTTTTTAATACCTTTACAAAAAGCTACCCTTTATTTAACTGCAGATGTAGGCAAAGTCAGACATGAGAAAATGATTGTTAAAGTTGGACCGCGTACAAATTACAGCCGTATAGGGAAAATCACTGTTAAAAGACAAAATACAGAGAGCAGTGTGAACGCCTAACGCGCGTTTCGTAACTGCTTTATCGAAGGCACCGATCATTGACCAGCTTTCCTCCTTTATATTGCCAACTTCCAATCACATCTAAGGAGTGTTGAGTGTCACTATCCAAAAAGATGCCCCTCTAAGACGTTGGTTAGATAGATTGATAATCTGTAGGTTGGCTTCATCTACCATCTTGGTCTTTTGGATATAATGTCATAACTGTGTGACTGTATTTCTTTCATGTAATTGGCAAGAGTCCATTAGCTAGTGACGTATGGGATATACAATCCTACCAGGAGGGGCAAAGTTTCCCAAACCTCAAAATGCCTATAAATACACTCCTCACCACACCCACAATTCAGTTTTACAAACTTTGCCTCCTATGGAGGTGGTGAAGTAAGTTTGTGCTTGATTTTCTATGTTGATATGCTTCTCAGCATTTTGAAGCCCAATTCCTCTGAGTATAGTGAATGTCAGAGGGATGTGAAGGGAGTATCACCTATTGAATTATATGGTTTACCTTGCGGGAAATCTTTTTCATAGGCTCTCTGTTATTGGTCGTAGAGATTCATCTCCTACCTCCCTTTCTTAGATCGACGATATTCTCTCATATACTCTCATATTTCATTACCTCTACTGATAACCGTTTCAGTACTGGTTTGGCTTTCTACTATATGTGGATGGGTGTCTTTTGGTAAGTATGTTTTCATTACTTAAGACACTCTCAGCTATGGTTTGGCACTTTATGTATTAATATAAAGTTTTAAATATATATATTGTACTTATATTTGCCATGAGTCAGGTTTATGTATATTTCCTTTTGCAGACTATATTTCATATTTGGGAAAAAACATATTTAGGAAAATATTTTTCTTGCCTGGGGTATAGTCTTTATTTGAATTGACTGCTTTCTCTTGTAAGGTGTATCCAGTCCACGGGTTCATCCATTACTTGTGGGATATTCTCCTTCTCAACAGGAAGCTGCAAGAGGACACCCACAGCAGATCTGTCTATATAGCTCCTCCCCTAACTGCCACCTCCAGTCATTCTCTTGCAGCTCTCGACAAGATAGGAAGTATCAAGAGATATGTGGTGACTTAGTGTAGTTTTACCTTCAATCAAAAGTTTGTTATTTTTAAACGGTACCGGCGTTGTACTGTTTTACTCTCAGGCAGAAATTAGAAGAAGAGTTCTGCCTTGGAGGTTGATGATCTTAGCGGTTTGTAACTACGGTCCATTGCTGTTCTCACACATAACTGAAGAGTATGGGACAACGTCAGTTGGGGGAACGATCTGCAGATTACCTGCTTTGAAGTATGTTCAGTATATTTATTTCTAGAGAGATGAATGAGTTCTAGAAAATGCTGACAGAGCCTTGTGTATTTGAGGTAAGCCTGATGCAGTGATTTAACAGCGACTGGGATCATGCTTACAAAACAGGGTAATACTCTTATTACTTAGTGACAGTTAAACGTTTACATGAATTCAAAAATAGGACATTTTTTCTCTGAGGGAGATAACTCTTTATTTGGGGCCTAGTTTCCACATGGCTAATCAGATACTCCTAGGAGTATTTTCTTAAGGCCCCTCTGGCATCCAGTACATGGTGGGAGGGGCCTATTTTAGCGCTCTAAATGCGCAGTTTTAATTCAGACTGAGACATCCAGCTTCCCTAGAGGAGTCATCTGGCACCTGAGGACCATTATAAGGGCTTTATTTCTGCACAAAATCGTACTTGAGGGCAGGTAGGAGCCTCAGCAGAGCTGTGGCAGGGTGCTTAACTGTCTTGTAACGTTTTTTAATGTTTTTAAATCCGGTTTGGGGCCTAAGGGGTTAATCATCCATTTGCAAGTGGGTGCAATGTTGCTTTAGTCCCTTACACACACAAACTAAAAATTTCAAAGACTTTACTATATTTTTAAACTGTTTTGCAGTTTAAGTGCTAGTTTTTTTCTCTTAAAGGCACAGTAACATTTTTGTTTAATTGCTGTTTCACCTTTATTTAAGTGTTTTCCAAGCTTGCTTGTCTCATTACTAGTCTGTTAAACATGTCTGACATAGAGGAAACTCCTTGTTCAATATGTTTAGAAGCCATGGTGGAACCCCCTCTTAGAATGTGTACCAAATGTACTGAAATTTCTATAAACTATAAAGACCATATTATGGAGCTTAAAGATTTATCTCCAGGGGATTCTCTGACTAAAAAAAGGGAGATTATGCCATCTAGCTCTCCCCATGTGTCAAAACCTATAACACCCGCTCAAGTGACGCCAAGTACATCTAGCGCGTCTAATTCTTTTACCTTACAGGACATGGCGGCAGTTATGAATGCTACCCTCACAGAGGTATTTTCCAAACTGCCAGGGTTACAAGGAAAGCGAGACAGCTCTGGGGCTATAACTAATACAGAGCTTTCTGACGCTTTAATGCCTGTGTCCAATATACCCTCACAATACTCAGAAGCCGAGGCAGGTGAGCTTCTATCTGTGGGTGACATTTCAGACTCAGGGAAGGCGTTGCTTCAGTCTGATTCTGAAATGACAGCGTTTAAATTTAAGCTTGATCACCTCCGCTTATTGCTTAGGGAGATTTTAGTGACTGGATGATTGTGACCCCATTGTGGTTCCAGAGAAATTGTGTAAAATGGACAAATATTTTGCAGTGCCTGTTTACACTGATGTTTTTCCAGTCCCTAAGAGGTTTTCGGAAATTATTACTAAGGAATGGGATAGACCAGGTGTGCCGTTCTCTCCCCCTCCTGCTTTCAAAAAGATGTTTCCCATAGATGCCGCCATACGGGACTCATGGCACACGGTCCCTAAGGTGGAGGGAGCAGTCTCTACCCTAGCTAAGCGTACAACTATCCCCGTCGAAGACAGTTGTGCTTTCCTAGATCCTATGGATAAAAAATTGGAGGGTCTCCTTAAAAAAATTTTTATACATCAAGGGTTTAAAGCTCTTAAGTTAGCTAATTCCTTTATTTCGGACGCCGTTTTTCAGTTAACCAAACTAACGGCTAAGAATTCAGGTTTTGCCATTTTGGCGCATAGTGCGCTATGTCTTAAGTCCTGGTCAGCAGACGTTACTTCAAAGTCTAAGCTTTTTAACATCCCCTTCAAGGGACAGACCCTATTCGGGCCCGGTCTGAAGGAGATCATTTCTGATATTACTGGAGGAAAAGGTCACGCCCTTCCTCAGGATAGGTCCAATAAGAGGACCAAACAGAATAATTTTCGTTCCTTTCGAAACTTCAAGAGTGGCGCAGCCTCAGTTTCCTCTAATGCAAAACAAGTGGGAAATTTCGCTCAGTCCAAACCAGTCTGGAGACCTAACCAGGCATGGAACAAGGGGAAGCAGGCCAAGAAACCTGCGGCTGCCTCTAAGACAGCATGAAGGAGTAGCCCCCGATCCGGGACCGGATCTAGTAGGGGCAGACTTTCTCTCTTCGTCCAGGCTTGGGCAAGAGACGTCCAGGATTTCTGGGCGCTAGAGATTGTTTCCCAGGGATATCTTCTGGAATTCAAAGGTTCATCTCCAAAGGGGAGATTTCATCTCTCACAACTATCTGTAAACCAGATAAAAAGAGAGGCATTCTTACGTTGCGTTCAAGAACTACTGGTTATGGGAGTGATCCACCCAGTTCCAAGAGAGGAACAGGGGCTGGGTTTTTATTCAAACCTGTTTATAGTTCCCAAAAAAGAGGGAACTTTCAGACCTATCTTGGATTTCAAGATTCTAAACTAATTTCTCGGGGTCCCATCCTTCAAGATGGAGACTATTCGAACCATCCTACCTATGATCCAGGAGGGTCAATATATAACTACCATGGACTTAAAGGATGCTTATCTACACATTCCGATACACAGAGATCATCATCAGTTTCTCAGGTTCGCCTTCCTAGACAGGCATTACCAGTTTGTGGCTCTTCCCTTCGGGATAGCCACGGCACCAAGAATCTTTACGAAGGTTCTAGGGTCCCTTCTGGCGGTTCTAAGGCCGCGGGGCATAGCAGTGGCCCCTTACCTAGACGACATTCTGATACAGGCGTCGACTTTTCAAATCGCCAGGTCCCATACGGACATTGTTCTGACATTCCTGAGGTCTCACGGGTGGAAGGTGAACGAAGGAAAGAGTTCTCTCTCCCCTCTCACAAGAGTTTCCTTCCTAGGAACTCTGATAGATTCAGTAGAAATGAAAATTTTTCTGACAGAGGTCAGGTTATCAAAACTTCTAACTTCCTGCCGTGCTCTTTATTCCACTTCTCGTCCGTCAGTGGCTCAGTGTATGGAAGTAATCGGCTTAATGGTAGCAGCAATGGACATAGTTCCGTTTGCCCGCCTACATCTCAGACCACTGCAGCTTTGCATACTCAATCAGTGGCATGGGGATTACACAGATTTGTCCCCTCTACTAAACCTGGATCAAGAGACCAGGGATTCTCTTCTCTGGTGGCTATCTCGGGTCCATCTGTCCAGAGGAATGAGTTTCCACAGGCCAGAATGGACTATAGTAACAACAGATGCCAGCCTTCTGGGCTGGGGTGCATTCTGGAACTAAGAGCGATATTCAATGCTCTTCAGGCTTGGCCTCAGCTAGCTGCGGTCAGGTTCATCAGATTTCAGTCGGACAACATCACGACTGTAGCCTATATCAACCATCAGGGGGGAACAAGGAGCCCCCTGGCAATGTCGGAGGTTTCAAAGATAATTCTATGGGCAGAGGTTCACTCTTGCCATCTCTCAGCTATCCATATCCCAGGAGTAGAGAACTGGGAGGCGGATTTTCTAAGTCTGCAGACTTTTCATCCGGGGGAGTGGGAGCTCCATCCGGAGGTATTTGCCCAGTTGATTCAACTATGGGGCAAACCAGAACTGGATCTCATGGCGTCTCGTCAGAACGCCAAGCTTCCTTGTTACGGGTCCAGGTCCAGGGATCCCAAGGCAGCGCTGATAGATGCTCTAGCAGCGCCCTGGTCCTTCAGCCTGGCTTATGTGTTTCCACCGTTTCCTCTGCTCCCTCGTCTGATTGCCAAGATCAAGCAGGAGAGAGCTTCAGTGATTTTGATAGCTCCTGCTTTGCCACGCAGGACTTGGTATGCAGATCTGGTGGACATGTCATCCTTTCCACCATGGACTCTGCCGCTAAGGCAGGACCTTCTACTTCAAGGTCCCTTCAAATATCCAAATCTAATTTCTCTGCGTCTGACTGCTTGGAGATTGAACGCTTGATTCTATCAAAGCGTGGTTTTTCCGAGTCGGTCATTGATACCTTAATTCATGCTCGAAGGCCTGTCACCAGGAAAATCTATCATAAGATATGGTGTAAATATCTTCATTGGTGTGAATCCAAGGGTTACTCATGGAGTAAAGTCAGGATTCCTAGGATATTATCCTTTCTCAAAGAAGGATTGGAGAAGGGATTGTCAGTTAGTTCCTTAAAGGGACAGATTTCTGCTCTGTCTATTCTTTTGCACAAACCTCTGGCTGAGGTTCCAGATGTTCAGGCGTTTTGTCAGGCTTTGGTTAGAATCAAGCCTGTGTTTAAACCTGTTGCTCCGCCATGGAGTTTAAATTTAGTTCTTAAAGTTCTTCAAGGGGTTCCATTTGAACCTTTGCATTCCATAGATATTAAACTTTTATCTTGGAAAGTTCTGTTTTTAGTAGTTATCTCCTCGGCTCGAAGAGTTTCGGAGTTGTATGCTTTACAGTGTGATTCCCCTTATCTGATTTTCCATGCAGATAAGGTAGTTTTACATACCAAACCTGGGTTTCTTCCTAAAGTGGTATCTAATAAGAATATCAATCAGGAGATCGTTGTTCCTTCATTATGTCCTAATCCTTCCTCTAAGAAGGAACGTATTTTACACAATCTTGATGTAGTTTGTGCTTTAAAGTTTTATTTACAAGCTACGAAGGATTTTCGTCAAACATCTGCTTTGTTTGTTGTCTACTCTGGACAGAGGAGAGGCCAAAAGGCTTTGGCAACTTCTCTTTCTTTTTGGCTGAGAAGCTTAATCCGCTTAGCTTATGAGACTGCTTGCCAGCAGCCTCCTGAAAGAATTACAGCTCATTCCACTAGAGCGGTGGCTTCCACATGGGCTTTTAAAAATGAGGCCTCTGTTGAACAGATTTGTAAGGCGGCGACTTGGGTCTTCGCTTCATACTTTTTCTAAATTCTACAAATTTGATACTTTTGCTTCCTTTGAGGCTATTTTTGGGAGAAAGGTCTTACAGGCAGTGGTGCCTTCCGTTTTAGTGCCTGCCTTGTCCCTCCCTTCATCCGTGTCCTAAAGCTTTGGTATTGGTATCTCACAAGTAATGGATTTACCCGTGGACTGGATACACCCTTACAAGAGAAAACAAAATTTATGCTTATCTGATAAATTTATTTCTCTTGTAGTGTATCCAGTCCACGGCCCGCCCTGTCATTTTAAGGCAGGTGTTTTTTATTTTTAAACTACAGTCACCACTGCACCCTATAGTTTCTCCTTTTTTCTTGCTTGTCTTCGGTCGAATGACCTGGGGTGGCAGTTAGGGGAGGAGCTATATAGACAGCTCTTCTGTGGGTGTCCTCTTGCAGCTTCCTGTTGGGAAGCAGAATATCCCACAAATAATGGATGAACCCGTGGACTGGATACACCACAAGAGAAATAAATTTATCAGGTAAGCATAAATTTTGTTTTCTCTGCGTCTGACTGCTTGGAGATTGAACGCTTGATTTTATCAAAACGTGGTTTCTCCGAGTCGGTCATTGATACCTTGATTCAGGCTCGAAAGCCTGTCACCAGGAAAATCTATCATAAGATATGGTGTAAATATCTTCATTGGTGTGAATCCAAGGGTTACTCATGGAGTAAGGTCAGGATTCCTAGGATACTATCTTTTCTCCAAGAAGGATTGGAAAAGGGATTATCGGCTAGTTCCTTAAAGGGACAGATTTCTGCTCTGTCTATTCTTTTGCACAAGTGCCTGGCTGATGTTCCAGACGTTCAGGCGTTTTGTCAGGCTTTGGTTAGAATCAGGCCTGTGTTTAAATCTGTTGCTCCGCCATGGAGTTTAAATTTAGTTCTTAAAGTTCTTCAAGGGGTTCCGTTTGAACCCTTGCATTCCATAGATATCAAGCTTTTATCTTGGAAAGTTCTGTTTTTAGTAGCTATCTCTTCGGCTCGAAGAGTTTCAGAGTTATCTGCCTTGCAGTGTGATTCCCCTTATCTGATCTTCCATGCAGATAAGGTAGTTTTGCATACCAAACTTGGGTTTCTTCCTAAGGTAGTATCTAATAGGAATATCAATCAGGAAATTGTTGTTCCGTCACTGTATCCTAATCCTTCTTCAAAGAAGGAACGTCTGTTACACAATCTTGACGTGGTTCGTGCTTTAAAGTTTTATTTGAAAGCTTCTAAGGATTTTCGTCAAACATCTGCATTGTTTGTCGTATACTCTGGAAAGAGGAGAGGCCAAAAGGCTTCGGCAACTTCTTTCTTTTTGGCTGAGAAGCATAATCCGTTTAGCTTATGAGACTGCTGGCCAGCAGCCTCCTCAAAGAATTACAGCTCATTCTACTAGAGCGGTAGCTTCCACATGGGCTTTTAAACATGAGGCCTCTGTTGAACAGATTTGTAAGGCGGCGACTTGTTAAAAGAAATATCTCTATTGAAAATAGATAGAATATAGGAGAATAATTTCAAATGTACTGTGGTTATATATTCCTAAATTTATTAAAATATTTAATGGACAGATCTTGATCAACAAATAATAATCAAACTCAAAAACATGATGATAAAATATACATTCACTCCCAACTATAGTTGCTCTTACAACCAATCACACACTCCCTAAAACAATGAAATATGTCTAAATAAATATATAAACAGTCTAAATAAATGCTGGAAATCACACCAAACACATAAAGTGTGATACACTTCTATAAAATAACTTAAATAAATGATTTGAATAAGTGTCTGTTCCTTGTAAAAGTTTATAAAAAAAATAAAGCATATGACAGGTCCGCTACAGCAAGGTTAAAAGCCAAGTATTAGTCTCTTTTCAATATAATTGTCCCAAGTACCAACAGCCGTCGGTCTTTCTCACCGGCGCTGTATAAGATTTGCCAAAAAGTTAGTCTGTGAAACTTAGATACTTTATGGATATCTCCGTTATAATCCTGTGGGACTTAAGGCTATCCGCCTTCTTACCGTGGCTCCACTTTGTATCTCAGCCGCTCTTCTACAAACAACCGACCGCAGCTGGCGGTTTCCAAGGTTCCTACGTCACCTGGTTTCCGGAACCTCCAGGTAGTTCAGACTTGCGCAAGTCTATTAAGAGGTATTGGAAAACCTTCAATTTCGATTATGTTACCGCTCTTCAGTACTCACACAGTACGCGGTAGAAATTCTCCAGTCTCCGTCTGTTAGAAAGACTAATAGCAGAATAGCTGTTTTTTGTTCAGTTGTCAAGATACTTTACCCTGCACCTGTGCTTTTTTAAATACCCCGCTGTAGCTCCTGATTTGTTAATTATCCGTTTCCTTCCAGCATATGTTAAATGAGGGAATCCTATACAGAGACACATGCTATACTGTTTTATAATAATCTTTGGTCTATTTAAACTGTTACTATCCAGGAAGGGGATAGTTTCACAGTGAGGCAGTGGAGATTAGATTCAGCGCTTCACCCACACTTTTGGTTTAAGGCGGCGACTTGGTCTTCGCTTCATACTTTTTCTAAACTCTACAAATTTGATACTTTTGCTTTTTCGGAGGCTATTTTTGGTTGAAAGGTCTTGCAGGCAGTGGTGCCTGCCTTGTCCCTCCCTTCATCCGTGTCCTAAAGCTTTGGGATTGGTATCCCACAAGTAATGGATGAACCCGTGGACTGGATACACCTTACAAGAGAAAACAAAATTTATGCTTACCTGATAAATTTCTTTCTCTTGTGGTGTATCCAGTCCACGGCCCGCCCTGTCACTTTAAGGCAGGTGTTTTTTATTTTTAAACTACAGTCACCACTGCACCCTATAGTTTCTCCTTTTTCTTGCTTGTCTTCGGTCGAATGACTGGGGGTGGCAGTTAGGGGAGGAGCTATATAGACAGCTCTGCTGTGGGTGTCCTCTTGCAGCTTCCTGTTGGGAAGGAGAATATCCCACAAGTAATGGATGAACCCGTGGACTGAATACACCACAAGAGAAATTTATCAGGTAAGCATAAATTTTGTTTTTTCATTACATTTTCGCGGGCAAAATTAGATTTGCGAGGTCACAAACTGCCGATGTTTATTGCGTCATTTTTGGCGCAAGACTTTTTTTGGCACAAAGGTACGTCCGGTGACACAAATTCGTCATTTCCGGCGTCATTGACGCTGAGTTAACTTTTACAAGGTTGCCTCTGCAATGACGCGTGTGTCATTTCCAGATGTTAGCGCCAAAAAATTTCATTTTGCATTGTGCGTCATACATGGCGCCAAATAATTTCATTATTTAAAACCCCATTCCTATATGCCTCTTGCTTTTTTTTTCTATGTCAGAGGGCTCTGCTGTTTGCATTTTTTCCCCATTCCTGAAAACGCCATATAAGGAAATTGATAATTTTGCTTTATATGTTGTTTTTTCTCTTACATTTGCAAGATGTCTCAATCTGATTCTGTCTCAGAAACTACAGTTGGAACCCTGCTGCCTGATAACAGCTCTATCAAAGCTAAGTGTATCTGTTGTAAATTTGTAGAGATTATATCTCTAGCTGTGGTATGTAATAGTTGTCATGATAAGCTTTTACATGCAGAAAATGTATCCATCAGTAATAGTACAATGCCTGTTCCTTCAACATGTACATGATATCCCTGTGAATATAAAAGATTTTATTGCTGATGCGATTCAGACGGCTTTGTCTGCTATTCCGCCTTCTAATAAACATAAAAGGTCTTTTAAAACTTCTAATAAAGTTGATGAAATTTCAAATGACCGACAACATACTGAATTATCCTCTATCGCTTATCTAAGATAGCAAGGACATTTTTTTTTTGCCGCCCTTTTAGCTGTTTCCTGTTGTTCCTGGATGTTGCTGCTCTGTTACATAGCTCCTCAGAGGTGGTTCAGCATTCACTCCGGTGCGGCTGTATGGGGTCTGGATCATTTTCTGGCTTTGTTTCCGGCAGCAGGGAAGTCAGGTAGGCACCTCAGCAGAGCTTGCTTAGGTGTGGAGGTTTATAGTTAAAGTTGGACCGTGTACAAATTCAACGGTATAGGGAAAATCACTATTAAAAGACACAATCCAGGGAGCAGTACGAACGCCTGATGCGCATTTCACAACTGCTTTATAGATGGCACCGATGGAGGTGGAGGAGTTTGGTGGAGAAAAAACATAATTTATGTAAGAATTTACCTGATAAATTAATTTCTTTCATATTGGCAAGAGTCCATGAGACCCACCCTTTTTATGGTGGTTATGATTTTTTTGTATAAAGCACAATTATTTCCAAATTCCTTTTTTATGCTTTTTACTCCTTTCTTTATCACCCTACTACTTGACTATTTGTTAAACTGAATTGTGGGTGTGGTGACGGGTGTATTTATAGGCATTTTGAGGTTTGGGAAACTTTTCCCCTCCTGGTAGGTTTGTATATCCCATACTTCACTAGCTCATGGACTCTTGCCAATATGAAAGAAATTAATTTATCAGGTAAGTTCTTACATAAATTATGTTTTTTCTCCACCGAGCTCCTCCACCTCCATCGGTGCCTTCTATAAAGCAGTTGTGAAATGCGCAACAGGCGTTCGCACTGCTCCCTGGATTGTGTCTTTTAATAGTGATTTTCCCTATACCGCTGTAATTTGTACGCGGTCCGACTTTAACAAAAATTTTTTCTCATGTCTGACTTTGCCTACATCTGCGGCTAATTAAAGGGTAGCTATTTGTAACAGTATTAAAAGGTACTACCCAGCCACTTTGGCTGAGGTATTAAGAGCTTGCCTATGCCTTGGCTACTCTGATATCATCATCTATATTACCTCATAACTGGGGATTCTTTTTAATGTGGTATTAACAGGTATTTATAGATAATATCCCAGCTATATTGGCTGTGATATTCACAAGCTTATTACTAGATCACTAGCAATGGTATTTAAGATTAAGGTATTATCTAGTCTCTATGGCTGATATAAATAAATAGACTTGTCTTTTGGCCTATTATTCACAACTTCAAAGTTTAACTTCAGCCGTTCTGGCTACTATAATAACCAACTTTAAAGGGATACTGAACCCAAATGTCTTTCTAATGACACGGTGAGTCCACGGATCATCTTAATTACTGTTGGGAATATCACTCCTGACCAGCAGGAGGAGGCACAGAGCACTACAGCAAAAGCTGTTAAATACCGCTCCCACAATCCCCAGTCATTCACTTTGCTTGTATCAGTTGCAAGGAAGTGTAAAGATAGGTGTCTGATTCTTCAATCAAGAGATTATTTTTTTTAAGCAGAGCAAGTTTGCTCTGGTTTTCTTTGGGGTTTAGCCGTAGTCCATGTCAGTCTGTTCAGTAGAGCAAGTGGTGGCTTTTAAGCATTTGGGTACTTGTGGGGTATAATCCCCACTGGGCCTCCCAAGTAATTTCATGCTGCCCTTGGTTGAAAGTTTGAGTAAGTTTACTCAGCCTTTTCTTTTTTCCACAGGTCCATATGAGGTAGGAAGCCCCTCTCATACCAAGTGAGCTGTCCTGCTGCCTGGCAGATTTTTGAGTAAGCCTATTTCTTTCCCGGTTTTGATATAGGAGAATTTGGCATTTTGACAGTGAATTCTGTCTAAATATAAAATCAGCCTTCTAGGTTAACGGTTTATTGTATGGCAGTTTTGCAGGCACTGTGGTTGTTTGGCTCAGTTTATTATGTTTTCACTTTGCTGTACATGTTTTTTGTTTGTGTAGTTTTTTTTGTTTCATTAAAATTCTGTTTTGAACTTAGAATTTTTTGATTAAGGTTTTTCCATTGGAATAAGATGGACTAAGAAGCTGTTGCTTGTTCTCTATGTTTAAATACTAATGTTGAGCCTCCTATCCCTTTTTGTTCCTCTTGTAATGAGAGAACAATACATTACAAGGATAGACTTTTTGATTCTGAACCTTCATTGTCTAGGGCGGATGTTGTTCAGGAGTCTCCTGTTCAGGCTAATCCGCAGCTTTCTCATAATATGTCCCAATCTTCTGCAGTGCCCTGTGTTTCGTCTCAGGTTGGTTTTTCCTTGCAGGATATGACAACCCATATATCCTTGGCAGTATCTGAGGCTTTGTCTGCTTTTCCTATGTTACAGGGGAAGCGCAAGAGGAAGTATAAGGTTTCTGATTATGTTGCAATTGTGTCTAGTGTTTCTTCTCATAAGTCTGAGGGGGAAGATACTTCAGTATCATCTGAGGGTGAGAATGGGAAAAGCCTGGGATTCCTTTTCTTTCATGTAATTGGCAAGAGTCCATGAGCTAGTGACGTATGGGATATACAATCCTACCAGGAGGGGCAAAGTTTCCCAAACCTCAAAATGCCTATAAATACACCCTTCACCACACCCATAATTCAGTTTCTTTCATGTAATTAGCAAGAGTCCATGAGCTAGTGACGTATGGGATATACATTCCTACCAGGAGGGGCAAAGTTTCCCAAACCTCAAAATGCCTATAAATACACCCCTCACCACACCCACAATTCAGTTTTACAAACTTTGCCTCCGATGGAGGTGGTGAAGTAAGTTTGTGCTAGATTCTACGTTGATATGCGCTCCGCAGCAAGTTGGAGCCCGGTTTTCCTCTCAGCGTGCAGTGAATGTCAGAGGGATGTGAGGAGAGTATTGCCTATTTGAATGCAGTGATCTCCTTCTACGGGGTCTATTTCATAGGTTCTCTGTTATCGGTCGTAGAGATTCATCTCTTACCTCCCTTTTCAGATCGACGATATACTCTTATATATACCATTACCTCTGCTGATTCTCGTTTCAGTACTGGTTTGGCTTTCTAGAAACATGTAGATGAGTGTCCTGGGGTAAGTAAATCTTATTTTCTGTGACACTCTAAGCTATGGTTGGGCACTTTGTTTATAAAGTTCTAAATATATGTATTCAAACATTTATTTGCCTTGACTCAGAATGTTCAACTTTCCTTATTTTCAGACAGTCAGTTTCATATTTGGGATAATGCATTTGATTTAATCATTTTTTCTTACCTTCAAAAATTTGACTCTTCCCTGTGGGCTGTTAGGCTCGCGGGGGCTGAAAATGCTTCATTTTATTGCGTCATTCTTGGCGCGGACTTTTTTGGCGCAAAAAAATTCGTTTCCGTTTCCGGCGTCATACGTGTCGCCGGAAGTTGCGTCATTTTTTTACGTTATTTTGCGCCAAAAATGTCGGCGTTCCGGATGTGGTGTCATTTTGGCGCCAAAAAGCATTTAGGCGCCAAATAATGTGGGCGTCTTATTGGCGCGAAAAATATGGGCGTCGCTTTTGTCTCCACATTATTTAAGTCTCATTTTTCATTGCTTCTGGTTGCTAGAAGCTTGTTCTTTGGCATTTTTTCCCATTCCTGAAACTGTCATTTAAGGAATTTGATCAATTTTGCTTTATATATATGTTGTTTTTTCTCTTACATATTGCAAGATGTCTCACGTTGCATCTGAGTCAGAAGATACTACAGGAAAATCGCTGTCTAGTGCTGGATCTACCAAAGCTAAGTGTATCTGCTGTAAACTTTTGGTAGCTATTCCTCCAGCTGTTGTTTGTATTGATTGTCATGACAAACTTGTTAAAGCAGATAATATTTCCTTTAGTAAAGTACCATTGCCTGTTGCAGTTCCTTCAACATCTAAGGTGCAGAATGTTCCTGATAATATAAGAGATTTTGTTTCTGAATCCATAAAGAAGGCTATGTCTGTTATTTCTCCTTCTAGTAAACGTAAAAAATCTTTTAAAACTTCTCTCCCTACAGATGAATTTTTAAATGAACATCATCATTCTGATTCTGATGATTCCTCTGGTTCAGAGGATTCTGTCTCAGAGGTTGATGCTGATAAATCTTCATATTTATTTAAAATGGAATTTATTCGTTCTTTACTTAAAGAAGTACTAATTGCTTTAGAAATAGAGGATTCTGGTCCTCTTGATACTAATTCTAAACGTTTGGATAAGGTATTTAAAGCTCCTGTGGTTATTCCAGAAGTTTTTCCTGTTCCTAATGCTATTTCTGCAGTAATTTCCAAAGAATGGGATAAATTGGGTAATTCATTTACTCCTTCTAAACGTTTTAAGCGATTATATCCTGTGCCGTCTGACAGATTAGAATTTTGGGACAAAATCCCTAAAGTTGATGGGGCTATTTCTACCCTTGCTAAACGTACTACTATTCCTACGTCAGATGGTACTTCGTTTAAGGATCCTTTAGATAGGAAAATTGAATCCTTTCTAGGAAAAGCTTATCTGTGTTCAGGTAATCTTCTTAGACCTGCTATATCTTTGGCTGATGTTGCTGCAGCTTCAACTTTCTGGTTGGAAACTTTAGCGCAACAAGTAACACATCATGATTCTCATGATATTATTATTCTTCTACAGCATGCTAATAATTTTATCTGTGATGCCATTTTTGATATTATCAGAGTTGATGTCAGGTTTATGTCTCTAGCTATTTTAGCTAGAAGAGCTTTATGGCTTAAAACTTGGAATGCTGATATGGCTTCTAAATCAACTTTACTTTCCATTTCTTTCCAGGGTAACAAATTATTTGGTTCTCAGTTGGATTCCATTATTTCAACTGTTACTGGTGGGAAAGGAACTTTTTTACCACAGGATAAAAAATCTAAAGGTAAAAGCAGGGCTAATAATCGTTTTAGTTCCTTTCGTTTCAACAAAGAGCAAAAGCCTGATCCTTCATCCTCAGGAGCAGTTTCAGTTTGGAAACCATCTCCAATCTGGAATAAATCCAAGCCAGCTAGAAAGGCAAAGCCTGCTTCTAAATCCACATGAAGGTGCGGCCCTCATTCCAGCTCAGCTGGTAGGGGGCAGGTTACGTTTTTTCAAGGAAATTTGGATCTATTCTGTTCACAATCTTTGGATTCAGAGCATTGTTTCAGAAGGGTACAGAATTGGTTTCAAGATGAGACCTCCTGCAAAGAGATTTTTTCTTTCCCGTGTCCCAGTAAATCCAGTAAAAGCTCAAGCATTTCTGAAATGTGTTTCAGATCTAGAGTTGACTGGAGTAATTATGCCAGTTCCAGTTCTGGAACAGGGGATGGGGTTTTATTCAAATCTCTTCATTGTACCAAAGAAGGAGAATTCCTTCAGACCAGTTCTGGATCTAAAAATATTGAATCGTTATGTAAGAATACCAACGTTCAAGATGGTAACTGTAAGGACTATCTTGCCTTTTGTTCAGCAAGGGAATTATATGTCCACAATAGATTTACAGGATGCATATCTGCATATTCCGATTCATCCAGATCATTATCAGTTCCTGAGATTCTCTTTTCTGGACAAGCATTACCAGTTTGTGGCTCTGCCATTTGGCCTAGCTACAGCTCCAAGAATTTTTACAAAGGTTCTCGGTGCCCTTCTGTCTGTAATCAGAGAACAGGGTATTGTGGTATTTCCTTATTTGGACGATATCTTGGTACTTGCTCAGTCTTTACATTTAGCAGAATCTCATATGAATCGACTTGTGTTGTTTCTTCAAGATCATGGTTGGAGGATCAATTTACCAAAAAGTTCTTTGATTCCTCAGACAAGGGTAACCTTTCTGGGTTTCCAGATGGATTCAGTGTCCATGACTCTGTCTTTAACAGACAAGAGACGTCTAAAATTGATTGCAGCTTGTCGAAACCTTCAGTCACAATCATTCCCTTCGGTAGCCTTATGCATGGAAATTCTAGGTCTTATGACTGCTGCATCGGACGCGATCCCCTTTGCTCGTTTTCACATGCGACCTCTTCAGCTCTGTATGCTGAAGCAATGGTGCAAGGATTACACGAAGATATCTCAATTAATATCTTTAAAACCGATTTTTCGACACTCTCTAACATGGTGGACAGATCACCATCGTTTAATTCAGGGGGCTTCTTTTGTGCTTCCGACCTGGACTGTAATTTCAACAGATGCAAGTCTCACAGGTTGGGGAGCTGTGTGGGGATCTCTGACGGCACAAGGAGTTTGGGAATCTCAGGAGGTGAGATTACCGATCAATATTTTGGAACTCCGTGCAATTTTCAGAGCTCTTCAGTTTTGGCCTCTTCTGAAGAGAGAATCGTTCATTTGTTTTCAGACAGACAATGTCACAACTGTGGCATACATCAATCATCAAGGAGGGACTCACAGTCCTCTGGCTATGAAAGAAGTATCTCGAATTTTGGTTTGGGCGGAATCCAGCTCCTGTCTAATCTCTGCGGTTCATATCCCAGGTATAGACAATTGGGAAGCGGATTATCTCAGTCGCCAAACGTTGCATCCGGGCGAATGGTCTCTTCACCCAGAGGTATTTCTTCAGATTGTTCAAATGTGGGAACTTCCAGAAATAGATCTGATGGCGTCCCATCTAAACAAGAAACTTCCCAGGTATCTGTCCAGATCCCGGGATCCTCAGGCGGAGGCAGTGGATGCATTATCACTTCCTTGGAAGTATCATCCTGCCTATATCTTTCCGCCTCTAGTTCTTCTTCCAAGAGTAATCTCCAAGATTCTGAAGGAATGCTCGTTTGTTCTGCTGGTAGCTCCGGCATGGTCTCACAGGTTTTGGTATGCGGATCTTGTCCGGATGGCCTCTTGCCAACCGTGGACTCTTCCGTTAAGACCAGACCTTCTGTCACAAGGTCCTTTTTTCCATCAGGATCTGAAATCCTTAAATTTAAAGGTATGGAGATTGAACGCTTGATTCTTGGTCAAAGAGGTTTCTCTGACTCTGTGATTAATACTATGTTACAGGCTCGTAAATCTGTATCTCGAGAGATATATTATAGAGTCTGGAAGACTTATATTTCTTGGTGTCTTTCTCATCATTTTTCTTGGCATTCTTTTAGAATACCGAGAATTTTACAGTTTCTTCAGGATGGTTTAGATAAGGGTTTGTCCGCAAGTTCTTTGAAAGGACAAATCTCTGCTCTTTCTGTTCTTTTTCACAGAAAGATTGCTATTCTTCCTGATATTCATTGTTTTGTACAAGCTTTGGTTCGTATAAAACCTGTCATTAAGTCAATTTCTCCTCCTTGGAGTTTGAATTTGGTTCTGGGAGCTCTTCAAGCTCCTCCGTTTGAACCTATGCATTCATTGGACATTAAATTACTTTCTTGGAAAGTTTTGTTCCTTTTGGCCATCTCTTCTGCCAGAAGAGTTTCTGAATTATCTGCTCTTTCTTGTGAGTCTCCTTTTCTGATTTTTCATCAGGATAAGGAGGTGTTGCGAACTTCTTTTGAATTTTTACCTAAAGTTGTGAATTCCAACAACATTAGTAGAGAAATTGTGGTTCCTTCATTATGTCCTAATCCTAAGAATTCTAAGGAGAAATCATTGCATTCTTTGGATGTTGTTAGAGCTTTGAAATATTATGTTGAAGCTACGAAATCTTTCCGTAAGACTTCTAGTTTATTTGTTATCTTTTCCGGTTCTAGAAAAGGCCAGAAAGCTTCTGCCATTTCTTTGGCATCTTGGTTGAAATCTTTAATTCATATTGCCTATGTTGAGTCGGGTAAAACTCCGCCTCAAAGAATTACAGCTCATTCTACTAGGTCAGTTTCTACTTCCTGGGCGTTTAGGAATGAAGCTTCGGTTGACCAGATTTGCAACGCAGCAACTTGGTCCTCTTTGCATACTTTTACTAAATTCTACCATTTTGATGTATTTTCTTCTTCTGAAGCAGTTTTTGGTAGAAAAGTACTTCAGGCAGCGGTTTCAGTTTGAATCTTCTGCTTATGTTTTTCATTAAACTTTATTTTTGGGTGTGGATTATTTTCAGCAGGAATTGGCTGTCTTTATTTTATCCCTCCCTCTCTAGTGACTCTTGTGTGGAAAGATCCACATCTTGGGTAGTCATTATCCCATACGTCACTAGCTCATGGACTCTTGCTAATTACATGAAAGAAAACATAATTTATGTAAGAACTTACCTGATAAATTCATTTCTTTCATATTAGCAAGAGTCCATGAGGCCCGCCCTTTTTTTGTGGTGGTTATGATTTTTGTATAAAGCACAATTATTCCAATTCCTTATTTTATATGCTTTCGCACTTTTTTTTATCACCCCACTTCTTGGCTATTCGTTAAACTGAATTGTGGGTGTGGTGAGGGGTGTATTTATAGGCATTTTGAGGTTTGGGAAACTTTGCCCCTCCTGGTAGGAATGTATTTCCCATTCGTCACTAGCTCATGGACTCTTGCTAATATGAAAGAAATGAATTTATCAGGTAAGTTCTTACATAAATTATGTTTTTACAAACTTTGCCTCCTATGAAGGTGGTGAAGTACGTTTGTGCTAAGATTTCTACGTTGACTTGCGCTTCCCAGCTTTTTTTGAAGCCTGATTCCTCTCAGAGTACAGCGAATGTCAGAGGGATGTGAAGAGAGTATCACCTATTGAATGCAATCATTTTCCTAACGGGGGTCTATTTCATAGGTTCTCTGTTATCGGTCGTAGAAATTCATCTCCTACCTCCCTTTTTAGATCGACAATATACTCTCATATACCATTACCTCTACTGATAACTGTTTCAGTACTGGTTTGGCTATCTGCTATATGTGGATGGGTGTCTTTTTTGGAAATTATGTTTTTTATTACTTAAGACATCCCAGCTATGGTCTGGCACTTTATGCATTTATATAAAGTTCTAAATATATGTATTGTACTTATATTTGCCATGAGTCAGGTTCATGTATTTCCTTGTGCAGACTGTCAGTTTCATATTTTGGAAATAAACATATTAAGAAATATTTTTTTCTTACCTGGAGTTTATTTTTTTATTTTTTTAAATTGACTACTTTTTTCTTACACCCGTGGGTGCGCCAAATGTTAGACTTTTTTTGCGTCGTTCTTGGCGCAAGAATTTTTTGGCGCGAAAAGTACTTCCGTTGACGCAAGTTTGTCATTTCCTGCATCGTAGTTGATGCGGAAGCCTTGTGTCGTTAGTGATGCAAGTGTGTCATTTCCGGATATTGTTTTCTTGCGTTGTGCGTCATACTTGCCGCCAAATTTTTAATTCGTTTTATACCCCATTGCTGTTTGCCTCTTGCCTTTTTCTATGTCAGAGGGCTATGCTGTTTGCATTTTTTTTCCCATTCCTGAAACTGTCATATAAGGAAATAGATAATTTTGCTTTATATGTTGTTTTTTCTTTTACATTTTGCAAGCTGTCTCAATCTGATCCTGCCTCAGAAGTATCTGTTGGAACTTTGCTGCCTGACATCGGTTCTACCAAAGCTAAGTGCATTTGTTGTAAGATTGTGGAAATTATATCTCTGAATGTCATTTGTAATAGTTGTCATGATAAACTTTTACATGCAGAGAATTTATCCATCAGTAATAGTGCATTGCCAGTTGCAGTTCCTTTAACTTCTAATGTACATGATATACCTATGAATTTTAAAGAATTTGTTACTGATTCTATTCAGAAGGCTTTGTCTGCATTTCCGCCTTCTAATAAACGTCAAAGGTCTTTTAAAACTTCTCATAAAGTTGATGAAATTTCAAATGACCGACAACATAATGAATTATCCACCTCTGAGGATCTATCTGATTCAGAAGATCCTTCCTCAGATATTGACACTGACAAATCTACTTATTTGTTTAAAATAAGAGTATATACGTTCTTTGTTAAAAGAAGTGTTAATTACTTTGTATATTCAGGAAGCTAGTCCTCTTGACATTAAGAAAGTTACTTTCTCCCTTCCGTGTGTGTATTAGGATAAAGCTTCACCCCTCACCCTATACAATAGGTGCATACATATAGATAATGAAGAGAGCGGTTATAACACCGGTTTTACTCACAAGTCCATGTCTGCGTTCGGTCCTGGGGAAGCAGTGCAATACCTCTAACTGCTCCCCTGTTCAAGCATGCAGGTATCCTCGACTTCAGTGAGACCGTGTAACCGCTTCCAGTCGGCGTCTGACGTCACAGTGTAGATCCGCTGTGCAATCCAATTGGGCGGGTGAGGGGGCTTGGTCTGGAGTCCGTAAACGGTATCCTCATTGGCTTGGAGTAGAAACGAACATCAAAGGTAAAGAGGAGAACCGATACAACTTGGTGCTTCACAAAAACTTTTCTTTATTCCATTAAAAACAGCAACTCCAACGTAAACATGCAGCGAACACACTTCAGCAAAGTGCATAGATACAGGATGGTGGCCACTAGTGCTGCTGACGCATTTCGGCTACCTGTGCCGTAGTCATAGCATGACCAGTGACCCTCATACCCAGCTTAAAAGGTGTTGCTTGTATCTCATTGGTTCAGAACACAAGCACACCTCCTGTATTAGAGGCTTTAATTATGCCTCTTTTTGCGTGCACAATGGTAATAGCAAAATCATCTAAGGATATATGTGAGTCTCTGACCTGTCATGATTACAATAATATATTACATAAAAATCATGCATCTATATGTATATATCCGTATACATTATTAGAGAGTTATACATCATATTGAATATTAGAAATTGAAACATATATAAAGCGTATCAATCAGATACATACCATACTTGGCAGATAAAGTGTCTAGTAACTAAAAGCACCATAAGCCAGATAAGTGCATAGGTAAAACGGGTTTATGATAAAACACTATATTATCCTATTTTATCCTATTTTCAAAGGATGTTATCAGTAAGTGTTATATTACTGTGTATATGTATGTACAGACTAAAAAAGGGTATGTGACAGGGTAGGGAAGAACTGGGACACTACCCTCAATACCAGATTTTAGTGCCAGAAATTAATGAGATCAAACTCGCTGTTTAATCCATATGGCTTTCTGGTTTTTAGCTTGAGGATCCAAAATACTTCCTCTCTTGCTAATAGTGAGTCTCTATCCCCTCCTCTTTGTGGGGGGAGGATATGTTTTATTATGGTCCAATGTAGTGAATCAGAATTTTTATTGTGGACAAACGAAAAATGATTTATTAAAGGTGTCGTTAGGATGCCTAATTTGATATTGTTGACATGTTCGCGTATTCTCGACCTTACTTCACGTGAGGTCATACCCACGTATTTTAAATTGCAGTGATTGCATGTGAGAAGATATATCACATAGGTCGCCCTACAGTTAAAGCATCTGTCATGTTCAAAGGTTTCACCAGTAACAGTACTGGTGAAACCATTGCCTGGGGTTAGGTGACTACATGCTATGCAGTCTGCATAATGGCATCTAAAGACCCCTTTTGTGCTTAACTAGGAACTAGGGGTTTCTCTTTTATTAGTAGTGATTGTGGTTGGTGCTACCAGATTACCTATCGTCTTGCCTCGTTTAAAAGCAAAACAACACCCCTTTTTGGCTATATTTGTTAGCCCCTCATCTGCTTGTAGTAGGGGAAAGTGTTTGGATACTATACTACAAATTACATCATATTGGTCACTGTAAGTGGTCATAAAGGTGACCCTATCATTTGTACCTTTGTTCCAATCATGATCCAATTTCTGCTGGTTTTTTGGCTCTAATAGGCTATCTCTTTCTTTAGCACTGACCTCTTTTTTGATGCCTAGTAGCATCTTCTTGGGGTAGTTTCTAGATATGAGCCTATTTGTTAGCTCTGTAGCTTGTACTTCAAAGGTTGTTTTGTTAGAGCAATTTCTAAGAGTTCTTAGGTATTGCCCTTTGGCAATCGCTTTAAAGACCCTATTCGGGTGGTTGCTCTTCGCATGTAATATTGTATTTCTGGCTGTTGGTTTGCGATATATGCTGGTTGTAATATACCCCCTATCTTCAGTAAAAGTTCCTGATAGAGTTACATCAAGATAATTAATAGTATTCAAATCAGTCTCAAAGGTAAAGCCCAATCCTATATCATTGTCATTTAGTTCATCAATGAAATTTGTAATTATAGATGATCTCATTTCTCCAACATAGGTGTGTCCGGTCCACGGCGTCATCCTTACTTGTGGGATATTCTCTTCCCCAACAGGAAATGGCAAAGAGCCCAGCAAAGCTGGTCACATGATCCCTCCTAGGCTCCACCTTCCCCAGTCATTCTCTTTGCCGTTGTACAGGCAACATCTCCACGGAGATGGCTTAGAGTTTTTTGGTGTTTTTTTTTTTCTTCAAGGCCAAAAATAAACCTAATTTTCGTCCCTTTCGCAGAAACGGACCAGCCCCAAGTGCTACGTCCTCTAAGCAAGAGGGTAATACTTCTCAAGCCAAGCCAGCCTGGAGGCCAATGCAAGGCTGGAACAAAGGTAAGCAGGCCAAGAAACCTGCCACTGCTACCAAGACAGCATGAGATGTTGGCCCCCGATCCGGGACCGGATCTGGTGGGGGGCAGACTCTCTCTCTTCGCTCAGGCTTGGGAAAGAGATGTTCTGGATCCTTGGGCGCTAGAAATAGTCTCCCAAGGTTATCTTCTGGAATTCAAGGGGCTTCCCCCAAGGGGGAGGTTCCACAGGTCTCAATTGTCTTCAGACCACATAAAAAAACAGGCATTCTTACATTGTGTAGAAGACCTGTTAAAAATGGGAGTGATTCATCCTGTTCCATTAGGAGAACAAGGGATGGGGTTCTACTCCAATCTGTTCGTAGTTCCCAAAAAAGAGGGAACATTCAGACCAATCTTAGATCTCAAGATCCTAAACAAGTTTCTCAAGGTTCCATCGTTCAAAATGGAAACCATTCGAACAATTCTTCCTTCCATCCAGGAAGGTCAATTCATGACCACGGTGGATTTAAAGGATGCGTATCTACATATTCCTATCCACAAGGAACATCATCGGTTCCTAAGGTTCGCATTTCTGGACAAGCATTACCAGTTTGTGGCACTTCCGTTCGGATTAGCCACTGCTCCAAGAATTTTCACAAAGGTACTAGGGTCCCTTCTAGCGGTGCTAAGATCAAGGGGCATTGCAGTAGTACCTTACTTGGACGACATACTGATTCAAGCGTCGTCCCTTCCACAAGCAAAGGCTCACACGGACATTGTCCTGGCCTTTCTCAGATCTCACGGGTGGAAAGTGAACGTAGAAAAAAGTTCTCTATCTCCGTCAACAAGGGTTCCCTTCTTGGGAACAATAATAGACTCCTTAGAAATGAGGATTTTTCTGACAGAGGCCAGAAAATCAAAACTTCTAAACTCTTGTCAAATACTTCATTCTGTTCCTCTTCCTTCCATAGCGCAGTGCATGGAAGTAATAGGTTTGATGGTAGCGGCAATGGACATAGTTCCTTTTGCGCGAATTCATCTAAGACCATTACAACTGTGCATGCTCAGTCAGTGGAATGGGGACTATACAGACTTGTCTCCGACGATACAAGTAGATCAGAGGACCAGAGATTCACTCCGTTGGTGGCTGTCCCTGGACAACCTGTCACAGGGGATGAGCTTCCGCAGACCAGAGTGGGTCATTGTCACGGCCGACGCCAGTCTGGTGGGCTGGGGCGCGGTCTGGGGACCCCTGAAAGCTCAGGGTCTTTGGTCTCGGGAAGAATCTCTTCTCCCGATAAATATTCTGGAACTGAGAGCGATATTCAATGCTCTCAAGGCTTGGCCTCAGCTAGCAAAGGCCAAGTTCATACGGTTTCAATCAGACAACATGACGACTGTTGCGTACATCAACCATCAGGGGGGAACAAGGAGTTCCCTGGCGATGGAAGAAGTGACCAAAATCATTCAATGGGCGGAGACTCACTCCTGCCACTTGTCTGCAATCCACATCCCAGGAGTGGAAAATTGGGAAGCGGATTTTCTGAGTCGTCAGACATTTCATCCGGGGGAGTGGGAACTCCATCCGGAAATCTTTGCCCAAATTACTCAATTGTGGGGCATTCCAGACATGGATCTGATGGCCTCTCGTCAGAACTTCAAGGTTCCTTGCTACGGGTCCAGATCCAGGGATCCCAAGGCGACTCTAGTAGATGCACTAGTAGCACCTTGGACCTTCAAACTAGCTTATGTATTCCCGCCGTTTCCTCTCATCCCCAGGCTGGTAGCCAGGATCAATCAGGAGAGGGCATCGGTGATCTTGATAGCTCCTGCGTGGCCACGCAGGACCTGGTATGCAGACCTGGTGAATATGTCATCGGCTCCACCATGGAAGCTACCTTTGAGACGAGACCTTCTTGTTCAAGGTCCGTTCGAACATCCGAATCTGGTCTCACTCCAACTGACTGCTTGGAGATTGAACGCTTGATCTTATCAAAGCGAGGGTTCTCAGATTCTGTCATTGATACTCTTGTTCAGGCCAGAAAGCCTGTAACTAGAAAAATCTACCACAAAATATGGAAAAAATATATCTGTTGGTGTGAATCTAAAGGATTCCCTTGGGACAAGATAAAAAATTCCTAAGATTCTATCCTTTCTTCAAGAAGGTTTGGAGAAAGGATTATCTGCAAGTTCTTTGAAGGGACAGATTTCTGCCTTGTCTGTGTTACTTCACAAAAAGCTGGCAGCTGTGCCAGATGTTCAAGCCTTTGTTCAGGCACTGGTTAGAATCAAGCCTGTTTACAAACCTTTGACTCCTCCTTGGAGTCTCAATTTAGTTCTTTCAGTTCTTCAGGGGGTTCCGTTTGAACCCTTACATTCCGTTGATATTGTTATTATCTTGGAAAGTTTTGTTTTTGGTTGCAATTTCTTCTGCTAGAAGAGTTTCAGAATTATCTGCTCTGCAGTGTTCTCCTCCTTATCTGGTGTTCCATGCAGATAAGGTGGTTTTGCGTACTAAACCTGGTTTTCTTCCGAAAGTTGTTTCTAACAAAAACATTAACCAGGAGATAGTCGTGCCTTCTTTGTGTCCGAATCCAGTTTCAAAGAAGGAACGTTTGTTGCACAATTTGGATGTAGTTCGTGCTCTAAAATTCTATTTAGATGCTACAAAGGATTTTAGACAAACATCTTCCTTGTTTGTTGTTTATTCCGGTAAAAGGAGAGGTCAAAAAGCAACTTCTACCTCTCTCTCTTTTTGGATTAAAAGCATCATCAGATTGGCTTACGAGACTGCCGGACGGCAGCCTCCTGAAAGAATCACAGCTCATTCCACTAGGGCTGTGGCTTCCACATGGGCCTTCAAGAACGAGGCTTCTGTTGATCAGATATGTAAGGCAGCGACTTGGTCTTCACTGCACACTTTTACTAAATTTTACAAATTTGATACTTTTGCTTCTTCTGAGGCTATTTTTGGCAGAAAGGTTTTTCAAGCCGTGGTGCCTTCCATCTAGGTGACCTGATTTGCTCCCTCCCTTCATCCGTGTCCTAAAGCTTTGGTATTGGTTCCCACAAGTAAGGATGACGCCGTGGACCGGACACACCTATGTTGGAGAAAACAGAATTTATGTTTACCTGATAAATTACTTTCTCCAACGGTGTGTCCGGTCCACGGCCCGCCCTGGTTTTTTAATCAGGTCTGATAATTTATTTTCTTTAACTACAGTCACCACGGTATCATATGATTTCTCCTATGCAAATATTCCTCCTTTACGTCGGTCGAATGACTGGGGAAGGCGGAGCCTAGGAGGGATCATGTGACCAGCTTTGCTGGGCTCTTTGCCATTTCCTGTTGGGGAAGAGAATATCCCACAAGTAAGGATGACGCCGTGGACCGGACACACCGTTGGAGAAAGTAATTTATCAGGTAAACATAAATTCTGTTTTTGATTTGGCAGGGAGACCCAAGTTTAATTACAAATTTCATTGATGAACTAAATGACAATGATATAGGATTGGGCTTTACCTTTGAGACTGATTTGAATACTATTAATTATCTTGATGTAACTCTATCAGGAACTTTTGCTGAAGATAGGGGGTATATTACAACCAGCATATATCGCAAACCAACAGCCAGAAATACAATATTACATGCGAAGAGCAACCACCCGAATAGGGTCTTTAACCCCTTAATGACCACAGCACTTTTCCATTTTCTGTCCGTTTGGGACCAAGGCTATTTTTACATTTTTGTGGTGTTTGCGTTTAGCTGTAATTTTCCTCTTACTCGTTTACTGTACCCACACATATTATATACCGTTTTTCTCGCCATTAAATGGACTTTCAAAATATACCATTATTTTCATCATATCTTATAATTTACTATAAAAAATATTATAAAATATGAGGAAAAAATGGAAAAAAACACACTTTTTCTAACTTTGACCCCCAAAATCTGTTACACATCTACAACCACCAAAAAACACCCATGCTAAATAGTTTCTAAATTTTGTCCTGAGTTTAGAAATACCCAATGTTTACATGTTCTTTACTTTTTTTGCAAGTTATAGGGCTATAAGTACAAGTAGCACTTTGCCATTTCCAAACCACTTTTTTTCAAAATTAGCGCTAGTTACATTGGGACACTAATATCTTTCAGGAATCTCTGAATATCCATTGACATGTATATATTTTTTTTTAGTAGACATCCCAAAGTATTGATCTAGGCCCATTTTGGTATATTTCATGGCACCATTTCACCGCCGAATGCGATCAAATAAAAAAATTATTTTACTTTTTCACAAATTTTTTCACAAACTTTAGGTTTCTCACTGAAATTATTTACAAACAACTCATGAAATTATGGAATAAATGGTTGTAAATGCTTCTCTGGGATCCCCTTTGTTCATAAATAGCAGACATATATGGCTTTGGCTTTGCTTTTTGGTAATTAGAAGGCTGCTAAATGCCACTGCGCACCAACCGTGTATTATGCCCAGCAGTGAATGGGTTAATTAGGGAGCATGTAGGGAGCTTCTAGGGTTAATTTTAGCTCTAGTGTAGTGTAGTAGACAACCCCAAGTATTGATCTAGGCCCATTTTGGTATATTTCATGCCACCATTTCACCGCCAAAAGCAATCAAATAAAAAAAAATTGTTCACTTTTTCAAACTTTAGGTTTTTCACTAAAATTATTTACAAACAGCTTGTGCAATTATGGCACACATGGTTTTAAATGCTTCTCTGGGATCCCCTTTGTTCATAAATAGCAGACATATATGGCTTTGGCGTTGCTTTTTGGTAATTATAAGGCCGCTAAATGCTGCTGCGCATCACATGTGTATTATGGCCAGCAGTGAAGGGGTTAATTAGGTAGTTTGTAGGGAGCTTGCAGGGTTAATTTTAGCTTTAGTGTAGAGATCAGACTCCCACCTGACACATCCCACCCCCTGATCCCTCCCAAACAGCACTCTTCCCTCCCCCACCCCACAATTGTCCCCGCCATCTTAAGTACTGGCAGAAAGTCTGCCAGTACTAAAATAAAAGGTATAAAAAAAAAAAAAAAAAAATTTTTAAGCATATTTACATATGCTGCTATGTAGGGTCCCCCCTTAGCCCCCAACCTCCCTGATCCCCCCAAAATAGCTCCCTAACCCTCCCCCTCTGCCTTATTGGGGCCATCTTGGGTACTGGCAGCTGTCTGCCAGTACCCAGTTTGCAAATAAAAATGTTGTTTTTTTTATGTTTTACTATTTGTTTCTGTAGTGTAGCTTCCCCCCCACAGTCCAATACCCCACCAACCAAACCGATCACTAAAAAAACCATAATAACCCTTTGATCCCCACTTCTAAGAAAAACATTTTCTGTAGCTTAGTGGTTCCCACCCGCTCCCTCCCCGTGCACGCGCCCGCCCGGCCTCCCCGTGCACGCGCGCGCGTCCGTGCGCGTCCCCCCGGTCGTCCCCGCCCCCGATCCCGCCCCCCCTCCGCATCACAAAGGCCATCGATGGCCGCCACCCACCTCCCACACCGGCTCCCACCCACCAACGAAGGTAGCCGTTAATGTCCGGTGCAGAGAGGGCCACAGAGTGGCTCTCTCTGCACCGGATGGCTACAAATGGTTATTGCAGGATGCCTCGATATCGAGGCATCACTGCAATAACCGGAAAGCAGCTGGAAGCGAGCAGGATCGCTTCCAGCTGCTTTCCAAACCGAGGACGTGCAGGGTACGTTCTCAGGCATTAACTGCCTTTTTTTTGAGGACGTGCCCTGCACGTCCTCGGTCATTAAGGGGTTAAAGCGATTGCCAAAGGGCAATACCTAAGAACTCTTAGAAATTGCTCTAACAAAAAAACCTTTGAAGTACAAGCGACAGAGCTAACAAATAGGCTCATATCTAGAAACTACCCCAAGAAGATGCTACTAGGCATCAAAAAAGAGGTCAGTGCTAAAGAAAGAGATAGCCTATTAGAGCCAAAAAAACAGCAGAAATTGGATCATGATTGTAACAAAGGTACAAATGATAGGGTCACCTTTATGACCACTTACAGTGACCAATATGATGTAATTTGCAGTATAGTATGCAAACACTTTCCCCTACTACAAGCAGACGAGGGGCTAACAAATATAGCCAAAAAGGGGTGTCGTTTTGCTTTTAAACGAGGCAAGACGATAGGTAATCTGGTAGCACCAACCACAATCACTACTAATAAAAGAGAAACCCCTAGTTCCTGGTTAAGCACAAAAGGGGTCTTTAGATGCCATTATGCAGACTGCATAGCATGTAGTCACCTAACCCCAGGCAATGGTTTCACCAGTACTGTTACTGGTGAAACCTTTGAACATGACAGATGCTTTAACTGTAGGGCGACCTATGTGATATATCTTCTCACATGCAATCACTGCAATTTACAATACGTGGGTATGACCTCACGTGAAGTAAGGTCGAGAATACGCGAACATGTCAACAATATCAAATTAGGCATCCTAATGACACCTTTAATAAATCATTTTTCGTTTGTCCACAATAAAAATTCTGATTCACTACATTGGACCATAATAAAACATATCCTCCCCCCACAAAGAGGAGGGGATAGAGACTCACTATTAGCAAGAGAGGAAGTATTTTGGATCCTCAAGCTAAAAACCAGAAAGCCATATGGATTAAACAGCGAGTTTGATCTCATTAATTTCTGGCACTAAAATCTGGTATTGAGGGTAGTGTCCCAGTTCTTCCCTACCCTGTCACATACCCTTTCTTTCATGTAATTAGCAAGAGTCCATGAGCTAGTGACGTATGGGATATACATTCCTACCAGGAGGGGCAAAGTTTCCCAAACCTCAAAATGCCTATAAATACACCCCTCACCACACCCACAATTCAGTTTTACAAACTTTGCCTCCGATGGAGGTGGTGAAGTAAGTTTGTGCTAGATTCTACGTTGATATGCGCTCCGCAGCAAGTTGGAGCCCGGTTTTCCTCTCAGCGTGCAGTGAATGTCAGAGGGATGTGAGGAGAGTATTGCCTATTTGAATGCAGTGATCTCCTTCTAAGGGGTCTATTTCATAGGTTCTCTGTTATCGGTCGTAGAGATTCATCTCTTACCTCCCTTTTCAGATCGACGATATACTCTTATATATACCATTACCTCTGCTGATTCTCGTTTCAGTACTGGTTTGGCTATCTGCTATATGTAGATGAGTGTCCTGGGGTAAGTAAGTCTTATTTTCTGTGACACTCCAAGCTATGGTTGGGCACTTTGTTTATAAAGTTCTAAATATATGTATTCAAACATTTATTTGCCTTGACTCAGAATGTTCAACTTTCCTTATTTTCAGACAGTCAGTTTCATATTTGGGATAATGCATTTTGATTTGACCATTTTTTCTTACCTTAAAATTTGACTTTTTCCCTGTGGGCTGTTAGGCTCGCGGGGGCTGAAAATGCTTCATTTTATTGCGTCATTCTTGGCGCGGACTTTTTTGGCGCAAAAATTCTATTTCCGTTTCCGGCGTCATACGTGTCGCCGGAAGTTGCGTCATTCTTTGACGTTATTTCGCGCCAAAAATGTCGGCGTTCCGGATGTGGCGTCATTTTTGGCGCCAAAAAGCATTTAGGCGCCAAATAATGTGGGCGTCTTATTTGGCGCGAAAAAATATGGGCGTCACTTTTGTCTCCACATTATTTAAGTCTCATTTTTTATTGCTTCTGGTTGCTAGAAGCTTGTTCTTTGGCATTCTTTCCCATTCCTGAAACTGTCATTTAAGGAATTTGATCAATTTTGCTTTATATGTTGTTTTTTCTCTTACATATTGCAAGATGTCTCACTTTGCATCTGAGCCAGAAGATACTACAGGAAAATCGCTGTCAAGTGCTGAATCTACCAAAGCTAAGTGTATCTGCTGTAAACTTTTGGTAGCTATTTCTCCAGCTGTTGCGAACTTCTTTTGAATTTTTACCTAAAGTTGTGAATTCCAACAACATTAGTAGAGAAATTGTGGTTCCTTCATTATGTCCTAATACTAAGAATTCTAAGGAGAAATCATTGCATTCTTTGGATGTTGTTAGAGCTTTGAAATATTATGTTGAAGCTACGAAATCTTTCCGTAAGACTTCTAGTCTATTTGTTATCTTTTCCGGTTCTAGGAAAGGCCAGAAAGCTTCTGCCATTTCTTTGGCATCTTGGTTGAAATCTTTAATTCATCTTGCCTATGTTGAGTCGGGTAAAATTCCGCCTCAGAGAATTACAGCTCATTCTACTAGGTCAGTATCTACTTCCTGGGCGTTTAGGAATGAAGCTTCGGTTGACCAGATCTGCAAAGCAGCAACTTGGTCCTCTTTGCATACTTTTACTAAATTCTACCATTTTGATGTATTTTCTTCTTCTGAAGCAGTTTTTGGTAGAAAAGTACTTCAGGCAGCGGTTTCAGTTTGAATCTTCTGCTTCTGTTTTTCGTTAAACTTTATTTTGGGTGTGGATTATTTTCAGCAGGAATTGGCTGTCTTTATTTTATCCCTCCCTCTCTAGTGACTCTTGTGTGGAAAGATCCACATCTTGGGTAGTCATTATCCCATACGTCACTAGCTCATGGACTCTTGCTAATTACATGAAAGAAAACATAATTTATGTAAGAACTTACCTGATAAATTCATTTCTTTCATATTAGCAAGAGTCCATGAGGCCCGCCCTTTTTTTGTGGTGGTTATGATTTTGTATAAAGCACAATTATTCCAATTCCTTATTTTATATGCTTTCGCACTTTTTTATCACCCCACTTCTTGGCTATTCGTTAAACTGAATTGTGGGTGTGGTGAGGGGTGTATTTATAGGCATTTTGAGGTTTGGGAAACTTTGCCCCTCCTGGTAGGAATGTATATCCCATACGTCACTAGCTCATGGACTCTTGCTAATATGAAAGAAATGAATTTATCAGGTAAGTTCTTACATAAATTATGTTTTTTTAGTCTGTACATACATATACACAGTAATATAACACTTACTGATAACATCCTTTGAAAATAGGATAAAATAGGATAATATAGTGTTTTATCATAAACCCGTTTTACCTATGCACTTATCTGGCTTATGGTGCTTTTAGTTACTAGACACTTTATCTGCCAAGTATGGTATGTATCTGATTGATACGCTTTATATATGTTTCCATTTCTAATATTCAATATGATGTATAACTCTCTAATAATGTATACGGATATATACATATAGATGCATGATTTTTATGTAATATATTATTGTAATCATGACAGGTCAGAGACTCACATATATCCTTAGATGATTTTGCTATTACCATTGTGCACGCAAAAAGAGGCATAATTAAAGCCTCTAATACAGGAGGTGTGCTTGTGTTCTTAACCAATGAGATACAAGCAACACCTTTTTAAGCTGGGTATGAGGGTCACTGGTCATGCTATGACTACGGCACAGGTAGCCAAAACGCGTCAGGAGCACTAGTGGCCACCATCCTGTATCTATGCACTTTGCTGAAGTGTGTTCGTTGCATGTTTACGTTGGAGTTGCTGTTTTTAATGGAATAAAGAAAAGTTTTTGTGAAGCACCAAGTTGTATCGGTTCTCCTCTGTACCTTTGATGTTTGTTTCTCTTGACATTAAGACTAGTAAACATTTAAATGCTGTTTTTAAACCTGTGGTTACTCCAGAGGTTTTTCCTATTCCTGATGCTATTTCTGATATGATTTCTAAGGAATGGAATAAACCAGGTACTCCCTTTATTCCTTCTTCAAGGTTTAAAAAATTGTATCCTTTACCAGCAGCAATTTCTATAGAATTTTGGGAAAAGATCCCCAAAGTTGATGGGGCTATTTCTACTCTTGCTAAACGTACCACTATTCCTATGGAAGATAGTACTTCCTTTAAGGATCCTTTAGATAGGAAACTTGAATCCTATCTAAGGAAAGCCTATTTATATTCAGGTCATCTTCTCAGGCCTGCAATTTCTTTGGCTGATGTTGCGGCTGCATCAACTTTTTGGTTGGAGAATTTAGCGCAACAAGAATTGGATTCTGACATGTCTAGCATTGTTCGCTTACTGCAACATGCTAATCATTTTATTTGTGATGCCATTTTTGATATTATCAAAATTGATGTTAGATCCATGTCTTTAGCTATTTTAGCTAGAAGAGCTTTATGGCTTTCATCTTGGAATGCTGATATGACATCTAAGTCTAGATTATTATCTCTTTCTTTCCAAAGTAATAATTTATTTGGTTCTCAGTTGGAATCTATTATTTCAACTGTTACTGGAGGAAAGGGGATTTTTCTGCCTCAGGATAAAAAATCTAAGGCTTCTAACCGTTTTTGTTCCTTTCGTCAAAATAAGGAACACAAATCTAATCCTTCCCCCAAGGAATCTGTTTCCAATTGGAAGCCTTCCTCAAATTGGAATAAATCCAAGCCTTTTAAAAAAACCAAAGTCAGCCCCTAAGTCCGCATGAAGGTGCGACCCTCATTTCTTCTGTTAAGTGTGATCAGTCCACGGGTCATCATTACTTCTGGGATATTACTCCTCCCCAACAGGAAGTGCAAGAGGATTCACCCAGCAGAGCTGCATATAGCTCCTCCCCTCTACGTCACTCCCAGTCATTCTCTTGCACCCAACGACTAGATAGGATGTGTGAGAGGACTATGGTGATTATACTTAGTTTTATATCTTCAATCAAAAGTTTGTTATTTTCAAATAGCACCGGAGTGTGTTATTACCTCTCTGGCAGAGTTTGAAGAAGAATCTACCAGAGTTTTTGCTATGATTTTAGCCGGAGTAGTTAAGATCATATTGCTGTTTCTCGGCCATCTGAGGAGAGGTAAACTTCAGATCAGGGGACAGCGGGCAGATGAATCTGCATAGAGGTATGTAGCAGCTTTTATTTTCTGACAATGGAATTGATGAGAAAATCCTGCCATACCGATATAATGTCATGTATGTATACTTTACACTTCAGTATTCTGGGGAATGGTACTTCACTAGAATTACACTGTAAGAAGTACATAAAGCTGTTTAATAACTAGAAATTATGTTTAACGTTTTTGCTGGAATGTAAAATCGTTTTCATTTGCTGAGGTACTGAGTGAATAAATGTTTGGGCACTATTTTTCCACTTGGCAGTTGCTTAATCTTTTTTCTGACAGTTTCTGTTCTCTCTCACTGCTGTGTGTGAGGGGGAGGGGCCGTTTTTTTGGCGCTTTTGCTACGCATCAGATATTTCAGTCAGCAGCTCATTGTATTTCCTGCATGATCCGGTTCATCTCTACAGAGCTCAGGGGTCTTCAAAACTTATTTTGAGGGAGGTAATTTCTCTCAGCAGAGCTGTGAGAATTATAGTTTGACTGAGATAAAAAACGTTTATTCTGTAATTTGTTTCCTGCTTTCAGAATTTGTTATCTTTGCTAATGGGATTAAACCTTTGCTAAAGTTGTGTTGTTTACAAGGATTGAGGCTATAACTGTTTCAATGTATTAATTTTCAACTGTCATAGATCTTCTGTGCTTCTTAAAGGCACAGTACGTTTTTTAATATTATTCTAATTGAATTGTATTCCAAGTTGCAAGTTTATTTGCTAGTGTGTTAAACTTGTCTGATTCAGAGGATGATACCTGTGTCATTTGTTGCAATGCCAAAGTGGAGCCCAATAGAAATTTATGTACTAACTGTATTGATGCTACTTTAAATAAAAGTCAATCTGTACAAATTGAACAAATTTCACCAAACAACGAGGGGAGAGTTATGCCGACTAACTCGCCTCACGTGTCAGTACCTGCATCTCCCGCTCGGGAGGTGCGTGATATTGTAGCGCCGAGTACATCTGGGCGGCCATTACAAATCACATTACAGGATATGGCTACTGTTATGACTGAAGTTTTGGCTAAATTACCAGAACTAAGAGGTAAGCGTGATCACTCTGGGGTGAGAACAGAGTGCGCTGATAATATTAGGGCCATGTCAGACACTGCGTCACAGGTGGCAGAACATGAGGACGGAGAACTTCATTCTGTGGGTGACGGTTCTGATCCAAACAGACTGGATTCAGATATTTCAAATTTTAAATTTAAACTGGAAAACCTCCGTGTATTACTAGGGGAGGTGTTAGCGGCTCTGAATGATTGTAACACAGTTGCAATACCAGAGAAAATGTGTAGGTTGGATAAATATTTTGCGGTACCGGCGAGTACTGAGGTTTTTCCTATACCTAAGAGACTTACTGAAATTGTTACTAAGGAGTGGGATAGACCCGGTGTGCCGTTCTCACCCCCTCCGATATTTAGAAAAATGTTTCCAATAGACGCCACCACACGGGACTTATGGCAAACGGTCCCTAAGGTGGAGGGAGCAGTTTCTACTTTAGCTAAGCGTACCACTATCCCGGTGGAGGATAGCTGTGCTTTCTCCAACATAGGTGTGTCCGGTCCACGGCGTCATCCTTACTTGTGGGATATTCTCTTCCCCAACAGGAAATGGCAAAGAGCCCAGCAAAGCTGGTCACATGATCCCTCCTAGGCTCCGCCTACCCCAGTCATTCTCTTTGCCGTTGTACAGGCAACATCTCCACGGAGATGGCTTAGAGTTTTTTTAGTGTTTAACTGTAGTTTTTATTATTCAATCAAGAGTTTGTTATTTTAAAATAGTGCTGGTATGTACTATTTACTCAGAAACAGAAAAGAGATGAAGATTTCTGTTTGTATGAGGAAAATGATTTTAGCAACCGTCACTAAAATCCATGGCTGTTCCACACAGGACTGTTGAGAGCAATTAACTTCAGTTGGGGGAACAGTGTGCAGACTTTTGCTGCTTGAGGTATGACACATTCTAACAAGACGATGTAATGCTGGAAGCTGTCATTTTCCCTATGGGATCCGGTAAGCCATGTTTATTACGATCGTAAATAAGGGCTTCAAAAAGGGCTTATTAAGACTGTGGACTTTTTCTGGGCTAAATCGATTCATTATTAACACATATTTAGCCTTGAGGAATCATTTTATCTGGGTATTTTGATATAATAATATCGGCAGGCACTGTTTTAGACACCTTATTCTTTAGGGGCTTTCCCAAAGCATAGGCAGAGCCTCATTTTCGCGCCGGTGTTGCGCACTTGTTTTTGAGAGGCATGGCATGCAGTCGCATGTGAGAGGAGCTCTGATACTTAGAAAAGACTTTCTGAAGGCGTCATTTGGTATCGTATTCCCCTTGGGGCTTGGTTGGGTCTCAGCAAAGCAGATACCAGGGACTGTAAAGGGGTTAAAGTTCAAAACGGCTCCGGTTCCGTTATTTTAAGGGTTAAAGCTTCCAAATTTGGTGTGCAATACTTTTAAGGCTTTAAGACACTGTGGTGAAAATTTGGTGAATTTTGAACAATTCCTTCATGTTTTTTCGCAATTGCAGTAATAAAGTGTGTTCAGTTTAAAATTTAAAGTGACAGTAACGGTTTTGTTTTAAAACGTTTTTTGTACTTTGTTATCAAGTTTATGCCTGTTTAACATGTCTGAACTACCAGATAGACTGTGTTCTGAATGTGGGGAAGCGAGAATTCCTATTCATTTAAATAAATGTGATTTATGTGACAATGACAATGATGCCCAAGATGATTCCTCAAGTGAGGGGAGTAAGCATGGTACTGCATCATTCCCTCCTTCGTCTACACGAGTCTTGCCCACTCAGGAGGCCCCTAGTACATCTAGCGCGCCAATACTCCTTACTATGCAACAATTAACGGCTGTAATGGATAATTCTGTCAAAAACATTTTAGCCAAAATGAACCCTTATCAGCGTAAGCGCGACTGCTCTGTTTTAGATACTGAAGAGCATGACGACGCTGATAACAATATTTCTGAAGGGCCCCCAACCCAGTCTGATGGGGCCAGGGAGGTTTTGTCTGAGGGAGAAATTACTGATTCAGGGAACATTTCTCAACAAGCTGAACCTGATGTGATTGCATTTAAATTTAAGTTGGAACATCTCCGCATTCTGCTTAAGGAGGTATTATCCACTCTGGATGATTGTGACAAGTTGGTCATCCCAGAGAAACTATGTAAAATGGACAAGTTCCTAGAGGTGCCGGGGCTCCCAGAAGCTTTTCCTATACCCAAGCGGGTGGCGGACATTGTTAATAAAGAATGGGAAAGGCCCGGTATTCCTTTCGTCCCTCCCCCCATATTTAAAAAATTGTTTCCTATGGTCGACCCCAGAAAGGACTTATGGCAGACAGTCCCCAAGGTCGAGGGAGCGGTTTCCACTTTAAACAAACGCACCACTATACCCATAGAGGATAGTTGTGCTTTCAAAGATCCTATGGATAAAAAATTAGAAGGTTTGCTTAAAAAGATGTTTGTTCAGCAGGGTTACCTTCTACAACCAATTTCATGCATTGTCCCTGTCGCTACAGCCGCATGTTTCTGGTTCGATGAGCTGATAAAGGCGGGTCGATAGTGATTCTCCTCCTTATGAGGAGATTATGGACAGAATCAATGCTCTCAAATTGGCTAATTCTTTCACCCTAGACGCCACTTTGCAATTGGCTAGGTTAGCGGCTAAGAATTCTGGGTTTGCTATTGTGGCGCGCAGAGCGCTTTGGTTGAAATCTTGGTCGGCTGATGCGTCTTCCAAGAACAAGCTACTTAACATTCCTTTCAAGGGGAAAACGCTGTTTGGCCCTGACTTGAAAGAGATTATCTCTGATATCACTGGGGGTAAGGGCCACGCCCTTCCTCAGGATCGGCCTTTCAAGGCAAAAAATAAACCTAATTTTCGTCCCTTTCGTAGAAACGGACCAGCCCAAAGTGCTACGTCCTCTAAGCAAGAGGGTAATACTTCTCAAGCCAAGCCAGCTTGGAGACCAATGCAAGGCTGGAACAAGGGTAAGCAGGCCAAGAAACCTGCCACTGCTACCAAGACAGCATGAAATGTTGGCCCCCGATCCGGGACCGGATCTGGTGGGGGGCAGACTCTCTCTCTTCGCTCAGGCTTGGGCAAGAGATGTTCTGGATCCTTGGGCGCTAGAAATAGTCTCCCAAGGTTATCTTCTGGAATTCAAGGGACTTCCCCCAAGGGGGAGGTTCCACAGGTCTCAGTTGTCTTCAGACCATATAAAAAGACAGGCATTCTTACATTGTGTAGAAGACCTGTTAAAAATGGGAGTGATTCATCCTGTTCCATTAAGAGAACAAGGGATAGGGTTCTACTCCAATCTGTTCATAGTTCCCAAAAAAGAGGGAACGTTCAGACCAATCTTAGATCTCAAGATCTTAAACAAGTTTCTCAAGGTTCCATCGTTCAAGATGGAAACCATTCGAACTATTCTTCCTTCCATCCAGGAAGGTCAATTCATGACCACGGTGGATTTAAAGGATGCGTATCTACATATTCCTATCCACAAGGAACATCATCGGTTCCTGAGGTTCGCATTCCTGGACAAACATTACCAGTTCGTGGCGCTTCCTTTCGGATTAGCCACTGCTCCAAGGATTTTCACAAAGGTACTGGGGTCCCTTCTAGCTGTGCTAAGACCAAGGGGCATTGCTGTAGTACCTTACTTGGACGACATTCTAATTCAAGCGTCGTCCCTTCCTCAAGCAAAGGCTCACACGGACATTGTCCTGGCCTTTCTCAGATCTCACGGATGGAAAGTGAACGTGGAAAAGAGTTCTCTATCTCCGTCAACAAGGGTTCCCTTCTTGGGAACAATAATAGACTCCTTAGAAATGAGGATTTTTCTGACAGAGGCCAGAAAAACAAAGCTTCTAGACTCTTGTCGGATACTTCATTCCGTTCCTCTTCCTTCCATAGCTCAGTGCATGGAAGTGATCGGGTTGATGGTAGCGGCAATGGACATAGTTCCTTTTGCGCGCATTCATCTAAGACCATTACAACTGTGCATGCTCAGTCAGTGGAATGGGGACTATACAGACTTGTCTCCGAAGATACAAGTAAATCAGAGGACCAGAGACTCACTCCGTTGGTGGCTGTCCCTGGACAACCTGTCACGAGGGATGACATTCCGCAGACCAGAGTGGGTCATTGTCACGACCGACGCCAGTCTGATGGGCTGGGGCGCGGTCTGGGGATCCCTGAAAGCTCAGGGTCTTTGGTCTCGGGAAGAATCTCTGTTACCGATAAATATTCTGGAACTGAGAGCGATATTCAATGCTCTCAAGGCTTGGCCTCAGCTAGCGAGGGCCAAGTTCATACGGTTTCAATCAGACAACATGACAACTGTTGCGTACATCAACCATCAGGGGGGAACAAGGAGTTCCCTGGCGATGGAAGAAGTGACCAAAATCATTCTATGGGCGGAGTCTCACTCCTGCCACCTGTCTGCTATCCACATCCCAGGAGTGGAAAATTGGGAAGCGGATTTTCTGAGTCGTCAGACATTGCATCCGGGGGAGTGGGAACTCCATCCGGAAATCTTTGCCCAAGTCACTCAGCTGTGGGGCATTCCAGACATGGATCTGATGGCCTCTCGTCAGAACTTCAAAGTTCCTTGCTACGGGTCCAGATCCAGGGATCCCAAGGCGGCTCTAGTGGATGCACTAGTAGCACCTTGGACCTTCAAACTAGCTTATGTGTTCCCGCCGTTTCCTCTCATCCCCAGGCTGGTAGCCAGGATCAATCAGGAGAGGGCGTCGGTGATCTTGATAGCTCCTGCGTGGCCACGCAGGACTTGGTATGCAGATCTGGTGAATATGTCATCGGCTCCACCTTGGAAGCTACCTTTGAGACGAGACCTTCTTGTTCAGGGTCCGTTCGAACATCCGAATCTGGTTTCACTCCAGCTGACTGCTTGGAGATTGAACGCTTGATCTTATCGAAGCGAGGGTTCTCAGATTCTGTTATCGATACTCTTGTTCAGGCCAGAAAGCCTGTAACTAGAAAGATTTACCACAAAATTTGGAAAAAATATATCTGTTGGTGTGAATCTAAAGGATTCCCTTGGGACAAGGTTAAGATTCCTAGGATTCTATCCTTCCTTCAAGAAGGATTGGACAAAGGACTATCTGCAAGTTCCCTGAAGGGACAGATTTCTGCCTTGTCTGTGTTACTTCACAAAAAGCTGGCCGCTGTGCCAGATGTTCAAGCCTTTGTTCAGGCTCTGGTTAGAATTAAGCCTGTTTACAAACCTTTGACTCCTCCTTGGAGTCTCAATTTAGTTCTTTCAGTTCTTCAGGGGGTTCCGTTTGAACCCTTGCATTCCGTTGATATTAAGATATTATCTTGGAAAGTTTTGTTTTTAGTTGCAATTTCTTCTGCTAGAAGAGTTTCAGAATTATCTGCTCTGCAGTGTTCTCCTCCTTATCTGGTGTTCCATGCAGATAAGGTGGTTTTACGTACTAAACCTGGTTTTCTTCCAAAAGTTGTTTCTAATAAAAACATTAACCAGGAGATTATCGTACCTTCTCTGTGTCCGAAACCAGTTTCAAAGAAGGAACGTTTGTTGCACAATTTGGATGTAGTTCGTGCTCTAAAATTCTATTTAGATGCTACAAAGGATTTTAGACAAACATCTTCCTTGTTTGTTGTTTATTCCGGTAAAAGGAGAGGGCAAAAAGCAACTTCTACCTCTCTCTCTTTTTGGATTAAAAGCATCATCAGATTGGCTTACGAGACTGCCGGACGGCAGCCTCCCGAAAGAATCACAGCTCATTCCACTAGGGCTGTGGCTTCCACATGGGCCTTCAAGAACGAGGCTTCTGTTGATCAGATATGTAGGGCAGCGACTTGGTCTTCACTGCACACTTTTACCAAATTTTACAAGTTTGATACTTTTGCTTCTTCTGAGGCTATTTTTGGGAGAAAGGTTTTGCAAGCCGTGGTGCCTTCCATTTAGGTGACCTGATTTGCTCCCTCCCTTCATCCGTGTCCTAAAGCTTTGGTATTGGTTCCCACAAGTAAGGATGACGCCGTGGACCGGACACACCTATGTTGGAGAAAACAGAATTTATGTTTACCTGATAAATTACTTTCTCCAACGGTGTGTCCGGTCCACGGCCCGCCCTGGTTTTTTTAATCAGGTCTGATAATTTATTTTCTTTAACTACAGTCACCACGGTACCATATGGTTTCTCCTATGCAAATATTCCTCCTTAACGTCGGTCGAATGACTGGGGTAGGCGGAGCCTAGGAGGGATCATGTGACCAGCTTTGCTGGGCTCTTTGCCATTTCCTGTTGGGGAAGAGAATATCCCACAAGTAAGGATGACGCCGTGGACCGGACACACCGTTGGAGAAAGTAATTTATCAGGTAAACATAAATTCTGTTTTTTCAGATCCAATGGATAAAAAATTAGAGGGTTACCTTAAGAAAATGTTTGTTCAACAAGGTTTTATATTGCAACCCCTTGCATGCATTGCGCCGATCACGGCTGCAGCGGCATTCTGGATTGAGTCTCTGGAAGAGAACATTAGTTCAGCTACTCTGGACGACATTACGGACAGGCTTAGAGTCCTTAAACTAGCTAATTCATTCATTTCGGAGGCCGTAGTACATCTTACTAAACTTACGGCGAAGAATTCAGGATTCGCCATTCAGGCACGCAGGGCGCTGTGGCTAAAATCCTGGTCAGCTGATGTTACTTCTAAGTCTAAATTGCTTAATATACCTTTCAAAGGGCAGACCTTATTCGGGCCCGGGTTGAAAGAGATTATCGCTGACATTACAGGAGGTAAAGGCCATGCCCTGCCTCAGGACAAAGCCAAAGCTAAGGCTAGACAGTCTAATTTTCGTTCCTTTCGTAATTTCAAAGCAGGAGCAGCATCAACTTCCTCTGCACCAAAACAGGAAGGAGCTGTTGCTCGCTACAGACAAGGCTGGAAACCTAACCAGTCCTGGAACAAGGGCAAGCAGACCAGGAAACCTGCTGCTGCCCCTAAAACAGCATGAATTGAGGGCCCCCGATCCGGGATCGGATCTAGTGGGGGGCAGACTTTCTCTCTTCGCCCAGGCTTGGGCAAGAGATGTCCAGGATCCCTGGGCGCTAGAGATAATATCTCAGGGATACCTTCTGGACTTCAAATACTCTCCTCCAAGAGAGAGATTTCATCTGTCAAGGTTGTCAACAATCCAGACAAAGAAAGAGGCGTTTCTACGCTGCGTACAAGAGCTCTTGTTAATGGGAGTAATCCATCCAGTTCCACGATCGGAACAGGGACAGGGGTTTTACTCAAATCTGTTTGTGGTTCCCAAAAAAGAGGGAACTTTCAGACCAATCCTGGACTTAAAGATCCTAAATAAATTCCTAAGAGTTCCATCGTTCAAGATGGAGACTATTCGGACAATTTTACCTATGATCCAAGAGGGTCAATACATGACCACTGTAGATTTAAAAGATGCTTACCTTCACATACCGATTCACAAAGATCATTACCGGTACCTAAGGTTTGCCTTCCTAGACAGGCATTACCAGTTTGTGGCTCTTCCATTCGGATTGGCTACAGCTCCAAGAATCTTCACAAAGGTTCTGGGTGCTCTTCTGGCGGTACTAAGACCGCGGGGAATCTCGGTAGCTCCATACCTAGACGACATTCTGATACAAGCTTCAAGCTTTCAAACTGCCAAGTCTCATACAGAGTTAGTACTGGCATTTCTAAGGTCACATGGATGGAAGGTGAACGAAAAGAAAAGTTCACTCGTTCCACTCACAAGAGTTCCCTTCCTGGGGACTCTTATAGATTCTGTAGAAATGAAGATTTACCTGACAGAGGACAGGCTAACAAGACTTCAAAGTGCTTGCCGCACCCTTCATTCCATTCAACACCCGTCAGTGGCTCAATGCATGGAGGTAATCGGCTTAATGGTAGCGGCAATGGACATAGTACCCTTTGCACGCTTACACCTCAGACCACTGCAACTGTGCATGCTAAGTCAGTGGAATGGGGATTACTCAGACTTATCCCCTTCTCTGAATCTGGATCAAGAGACCAGAAATTCTCTTCTATGGTGGCTTTCTCGGCCACATCTGTCCAGGGGGATGCCATTCAGCAGACCAGACTGGACAATTGTAACAACAGACGCCAGCCTTCTAGGTTGGGGTGCCGTCTGGAATTCTCTGAAGGCTCAGGGACAATGGAGTCAGGAGGAGAGTCTCCTGCCAATAAACATTCTGGAATTGAGAGCAGTTCTCAATGCGCTCCTGGCTTGGCCCCAGTTGACAACTCGGGGGTTCATCAGGTTTCAGTCGGACAACATCACGACTGTAGCTTACATCAACCATCAGGGAGGGACAAGAAGCTCCCTAGCTATGATGGAAGTATCAAAGATAATTCGCTGGGCAGAGTCTCACTCTTGCCACCTGTCAGCAATCCACATCCCGGGAGTGGAGAACTGGGAGGCGGATTTCTTAAGTCGTCAGACTTTTCATCCGGGGGAGTGGGAACTCCATCCGGAGGTCTTTGCCCAAATACTTCGACGTTGGGGCAAACCAGAGATAGATCTCATGGCGTCTCGACAGAACGCCAAGCTTCCTCGTTACGGGTCCAGATCCAGGGATCCAGGAGCAGTCCTGATAGATGCCCTGACAGCACCTTGGGACTTCAGGATGGCTTACGTGTTTCCACCCTTCCCGATGCTTCCTCGATTGATTGCCAGAATCAAACAAGAGAGAGCATCAGTGATTCTAATAGCACCTGCGTGGCCACGCAGGACTTGGTATGCAGACCTGGTGGACATGTCATCCTGTCCACCTTGGTCTCTACCTCTGAAACAGGACCTTCTGATACAGGGTCCCTTCAAACATCAAAATCTAACTTCTCTGAAGCTGACTGCTTGGAAATTGAACGCTTGATTTTATCAAGACGTGGGTTTTCTGAGTCAGTTATTGATACCTTAATACAGGCTAGGAAGCCTGTTACCAGAAAGATTTACCATAAGATATGGCGTAAATACCTATATTGGTGTGAATCCAAAGGTTACTCTTGGAGTAAGGTTAGGATTCCTAGGATATTGTCTTTTCTACAAGAAGGTTTAGAAAAGGGTTTATCTGCTAGTTCATTAAAGGGACAGATCTCAGCTCTGTCCATTCTGTTACACAAACGTCTGTCAGAAGTTCCTGACGTCCAGGCTTTTTGTCAGGCTTTGGCCAGGATTAAGCCTGTGTTTAAAACTGTTGCTCCACCATGGAGTTTAAACCTTGTTCTTAATGTTTTACAGGGCGTTCCGTTTGAACCCCTTCATTCCATTGATATAAAGTTGTTATCTTGGAAAGTTCTATTTTTAATGGCTATTTCCTCGGCTCGAAGAGTCTCTGAATTATCAGCCTTACATTGTGATTCTCCTTATTTGATTTTTCATTCGGATAAGGTAGTTCTGCGTACTAAACCTGGGTTCTTACCTAAGGTAGTTACTAACAGGAATATCAATCAAGAGATTGTTGTTCCTTCTTTGTGCCCAAATCCTTCTTCGAAGAAGGAACGTCTACTGCACAACCTGGATGTAGTCCGTGCTCTAAAATTTTACTTACAGGCAACTAAGGAATTTCGACAAACGTCTTCTCTGTTTGTCGTTTACTCTGGGCAGAGGAGAGGTCAAAAAGCTTCTGCTACCTCTCTTTCTTTTTGGCTTCGTAGCATAATTCGTTTAGCTTATGAGACTGCTGGACAGCAGCCTCCTGAAAGAATTACAGCTCATTCTATTAGAGCTGTGGCTTCCACTTGGGCCTTCAAGAATGAGGCCTCTGTTGAGCAGATTTGCAAGGCTGCAACTTGGTCTTCGCTTCATACTTTTTCCAAATTTTACAAATTTGACACTTTTGCTTCATCGGAGGCTATTTTTGGGAGAAAGGTTCTTCAGGCAGTGGTTCCTTCTGTATAAAGAGCCTGCCTATCCCTCCCGTCATCCGTGTACTTTTGCTTTGGTATTGGTATCCCAGAAGTAATGATGACCCGTGGACTGATCACACTTAACAGAAGAAAACATAATTTATGCTTACCTGATAAATTCCTTTCTTCTGTATTGTGATCAGTCCACGGCCCGCCCTGTTTTTAAGGCAGGTAAATATTTTTTAATTTATACTCCAGTCACCACTTCACCCTTGGCTTTTCCTTTCTCGTTGGTCCTTGGTCGAATGACTGGGAGTGACGTAGAGGGGAGGAGCTATATGCAGCTCTGCTGGGTGAATCCTCTTGCACTTCCTGTTGGGGAGGAGTAATATCCCAGAAGTAATGATGACCCGTGGACTGATCACACTACAGAAGAAAGGAATTTATCAGGTAAGCATAAATTATGTTTCCTGCTCAGCTGGTAGGGGGCAGATTAAGGTTTTTCAAGGATTTTTGGATAAATTCTGTCCACAATCAATGGATTCAGAGCATTGTCTCTCAAGGGTATCGAATAGGATTCAGAGTAAGACCTCCTGTCAGAAGATGTTTTCTCTCACGCATCCCAGCAAATCCATTAAAAGCTCAGTCTTTCCTGAAGTGTGTTTCAGACCTGGGGTCTTCAGGGGTAATCATGCCGGTTCCTTTTCAGGAACAAGGTCTGGGGTTTTATTCAAATCTATTCATTGTCCCAAAGAAGGAAAATTCATTCAGACCAGTTCTGGATCTGAAAATTTTGTATCATTATGTAAGAGTACCAACTTTCAAGATGGTGACTATAAGGACTATTCTGACTTTTGTTCAGCAAGGACATTATATGTCTACAATAGACTTGCAGGATGTATACCTTCATATTCCGATTCATCAGAACATTATCAGTTCCTGAGATTCTCTTTTCTAGACAAACATTACCAATTTGTTGCTCTTCCATTTGGCCTTGCAACAGCTCCAAGAATCTTTTCAAAGGTTCTAGGCGCCCTACTCTCTGTAATCAGAGAGCAGGGTATTGCAGTGTTTCCTTATTTGGACAATATCTTGGTACTAGCTCAGTCTTTACGTTCTGCAGAATCTCACACAAATCAACTTGTGTCGTTTCTTCAAAACCATGGTTGGAGGATCAATTTACCAAAAAGTTTCTTGATTCCTCAGACAAGGGTCACCTTTTTATGTTTCCAGATAGATTCAGTGTCCATGACTCTGTCTCTAACAGACAAGAGACGTTTGAAATTGGTTGCAGCTTGTCGGCACCTTCAATCTCAGTCATTCCCTTCAGTGGCTATGTGCATGGAAGTTTTAGGCCTCATGACTGTAGCATCGGACGTGATTCCTTTTGCTCGTTTTCACATGAGACCTCTCCAGCTTTGTATGCTGAATCAATGGTGCAGGGATTATACAAAGATATCACAGTTAATATCTTTAAATCCCAATGTTCAACACTCTCTGACGTGGTGTTTAAATCACCAGCATTTAGTTCAAGGGGCTTCTTTTGTTCGGCCAACCTGGACTGTGATCACTACAGACGCAAGTCTTTCAGGTTGGGGAGCTGTTTGGGGATCTCCACAGCACAAGGGGTTTGGAAATCTCAAGATGCGAGATTACCAATCAATATTTTAGAACTCAGTGCAATTCTCAGAGCTCTTCCGTTTTGGCCTCTGTTGAAGAGAGAACCATTCATTTGCTTTCAGACAGACAATATCACAACTCTCTCATATATCAATCATCAGGGTGGGACTCACAGTCCCCAAGCTATGAAAGAAGTATCTCGGATACTTGCTTGGGCGGAATTCAGCTCCTGTCTAATCTCTGCGGTGCATAGCACAGGTGTAGACAATTGGGAGGCGGATTATCTCAGTTGTAAGACTTTTCATCCAGGGGAGTGGTCTCTCCATCCAGATGTATTTTTTCGGATTGTTCAGATGTGGGGTCTTCCAGAGATAGATCTCATGGCCTCTCATCTAAGCAAGAAACTTCCCAGATACCTGTCCAGGTCCAGGGATGTTCAGACAGGAGTAGTGGATGCGCTGACACTTCCTTGGTGTTATAATCCTGCTTACATTTTCCCGCCTCTAGTTCTTCTTCCAAGAGTGATATCCAAAATCATCATGGAACAATCGTTTGTGTTGCTGGTGGCTCCAGCATGGCCACACAGGTTTTGGTATGAGGATCTTGTTCGGATGTCCAGTTGCCAACCTTGGCCACTTCCGTTAAGGCCGGACCTACTGTCTCAAGGTCCGTTTTTCCATCAGGATCTCAAATCGTTAAATTTGAAGGTATGGAAATTGACTGCTTAGTACTAAGTCATAGAGGTTTCTCTGACTCAGTGATTAATACTATGTTACAAGCTCGTAAATCTGTCTCTAGAAAGAGTTTGGAAGAAGAGATACTGTATCGGATTAAAGCTCTTAAGTTAGCTAATTTGTTTATTATAGATTCTTCTCTACAGATTACTAAACTGGCGGCTAAGAGTTTGGGTTTTGCCATCTTAGCACGCAGGGCTTTATGGTTGAAGTCTTGGTCAGCTTGTGTGTCATCCAAGTCTAAACTTTTGGCTATTCCTTACAAGGGAAAGACCCTGTTCGGGCCTAACTTGAAGGAAATTATTTCTGACATTACGGTTGACAAGGGTCATCTCTTCCCCAAAATAAAATGTCCAAACAGAGAGGGAGACAGAGTAATTTTCGTTCCTTTCGAAATTTCAAGGGAGTCCCCTCTTCCGCTATACAGGAAGGGAGCTATTCACAAAACAAGTCCACTTGAAGACCCAACCAGTCTTGGAACAAGGGTAAACAATCCAAGAAGCCTGCTGCTGCTCCCAAGTCAGCATGAAGGGTCGGCCCCCGATCCGGGTCCGGATCTAGTAGTGGCAGACTCTCTCTCTTCATCCAGGCTTGGATAAGAGATGTTCAGGATCCCTGGACGCTAGAAATTGTGTCTCAGGGATATCAGTTGGAGTTCAGAAACCCTTCCCCCAGAGGAAGGTTTCTTCTTTCTCAATTATCTGCAGACCAAATAAAGAGAGAGGCGTTCTTACGTTGTGTAAGAGACCTCTCGTCCATGGGAGTAATATTCCCATTTCCAATACAAGGACAGGGGTTTTATTCAAATCTCTTTGTAGTTCCCAAAAAAGAGGGAACGTTCCGACCTATTTTAGATCTCAAAAGTCTAAACAAGTTTCTCAGAGTTCCATCCTTCAAGATGGAAACTATTCGGACCATTCTTCCATTTATCCAGGAGGGTCAATTTATGACTACCGTGGATATAAAGGATGCATATCTTCATGTTCCTATCCACAGAGATCATCACAAGTTCCTGAGGTTTGCCTTTCTGGACAACCATTTTCAGTTTGTGGCTCTTCCTTTCGTTCTGGCCACGGCACCCAGAATTTTCACAAAGGTTCTAGGGTCTCTGCTGGCGGTTCTAAGACTGCGGGGCATTGCAGTGGCGCCTTATCTGGACGATATTCTGATCCAGGTGTCGTCTTATCTAGCAAAGTCTCATACCGACATTGTTCTGTCCTTTCTGAGGACTCACGGGTGGAAAGTGAATCTAGAAAAGAGTTCGCTGGTTCCACAGACAAGGGTTCCTTTCTTGGGAACTCTAATAGACTCTCTATCCATGAAAATCTTTTTCACAGAGGTCAGAGAGTTAAAGATTCAGAATACATGCCGAACCCTTCAGACCAATCCTCGGCCTTCAGTGGCTTAGTGCATGGAGGCAATTGGATTGATAGTAGCGGCAATGGACATCATTCCGTTCGCTCGTTTTCATCTCAGGCCTCTGCAACTGAGCATGCTCAGACAGTGGAACGGAGATTATACAAATTTGTCCCCTCAAATAATTCTAGATCAGGAGACAAGGGACTCTCTTCTATGGTGGTTGTCGCTGCAATGGATCATCTATCCCAGGGGACATGCTTCCGCAGACCCTCATGAGTGATAGTGGCAACGGATGCCAGCCTGATAGGATGGGGAGCAGTCTGGAACTCCCTGAGGGCTCAGGGTGTATGGACTCGAGTGGAGTCTCTACTTCCCATCTATATCCTAGAGTTGAGAGCAATATTCAATGTGCTTCAGGCTTGGCCTCAATTGGCTTCAGCCAAATTCATCAGATTCCAGTCGGACAACATTATGACTGTAGCTTTCATCAATCATCAGGGAGGAACAAGGAGTTCCTTAGCGATGACAAAAGTAGCCAAGATAATACAGTGGGCGGAGTCTTACTCTTGTTATCTGTTGGTGATCCACATCCCAGGTGTGGAAAACTGGGAAGCGGATTTTCTGAGCAGACAGACATTTCATCCGGGAGAATGGGAACTCCATCCGGAGATCTTTGCCAACCTGATTCTCAGATGGGGCAGGCCAGAGTCGGATCTTATGGCATCTCGTCAGAATGCCAAGCTTCCGAGATACGGTTCCAGGTCCAGAGATCCCCAGGCCAAGCTGATAGATGCCTTGGCAGTGCCTTGGTCTTTCAGCCTAGCTTATGTGTTCCCCCCATTTGCTCTCTTTACCCGGGTGATTGCTCGAGTCAAACAGGAGAGGGCATCGGTGATCCTCATCGCTCCTGCGTGGCCTCGCAGGATTTGGTATGCCAATCTGGTGGACATGGCATCTCAGCCACCGTGGAAGCTTCCATTGAAGAAAGATCTTCTCATTCAGGGACCCTTCCATCATCCGAATCTAGTTTCTCTGCAGCTAACTGCTTGGAAATTGAATGCTTAATTTTATCTAAGCAAGGGTTTTCTGATTCTGTTATAGATACTTTGATTCAGGCACGTAAGCCTGTTACTAGGAAAATTTACCACAAGATATGGCGTAAATATCTTTATTGGTGTGAATCCAAGGGCTACTCATGGAGTAGGGTTAGGATTCCCAGGATTTTCTTTTCTCCAAGAAGGATTGGAGAAAGGGCTGTCAGCTAGTTCCTTAAAAGGGCAGATTTCTGCTTTGTCCATTTTGTTACACAAACGTCTGGCTGATGTTCCAGATGTCCAGTCTTTTTGTCAGGCTCTGACTAGAATCAGGCCTGTATTTAGACCAATTGCTCCTCCTTGGAGCTTGAATTTAGTTCTTAAAGTTCTTCAAGGGGTTCCTTTTGAACCTATGCATTCCATAGATATTAAGTTATTATCTTGGAAAGTTTTATTTTTGGTTGCTATTTCTTCTGCTCGTAGAGTATCTGAGCTTTTGGCTTTACAATGTGATTCTCCTTCTTATTTTCCATTCGGATAAGGTGGTGTTACGAACCAACCCTGGTTTTCTTCCTAAGATCGTTTAAATAGAAATATTAATCAGGAAATTGTGGTTCCTTCCTTGTGTCCTAATCCTTCTTCTAAGAAGGAGCGGCTGTTACATAATCTGGACGTTGTCCGTGCCTTGAAGTTTTACTTGCAGGCAACTAAGGATTTTCGTCGATCGTCTTACTTGTTTGTTGTTTTTTCTGGGAGACGTAGAGGTCAGAGAGCTACTGCTCCCACTTTCTTTTTGGCTAAAGAGTATCATCCGTTTTGCATATGAGACTGCTGGACAGCAGCCTCCTGAACGAATTACGGCTCATTCCACTATTTGGGCATTCAAAAATGATGCTTCTGTTGAACAGATTTGCAAAGCTGCAACTTGGTCATCTCTTCACACTTTTCTTCTATAAGATACGACAAGTCCACGACGAGCCCACGGATTCATCCTTTACTTGTGGGATATTATCCTCCTGCTAACAGGAAGTGGCAAAGAGCACCACAGCAGAGCTGTCTATATAGCTCCTTCCTTGACTCCACCCCCAGTCATTCTCTTTGCCTACTCTAAGTAATAGGAAGGGTAAAGTGAAAGAGGTGATAAAATGTTAGTTTTTATTTTCTTCAAGCAAGACTTTTTTTTATTTATTGGTACCGGTGAGTGCTATTTTTTCTCAAGCAGCAGATGGATGGAGATTTCTGCCTGGAGACTGATGATCTTAGCAGTTGTTACAAAGATCCAGAGTTGTTCCCACAGAATGGCTGAGGAGTACTTAAACTTCAGTGTGAGGAACGTTTTTCATGCTTCAAGCATAGAGGTATGTTTTTTTTCTGGAGAGAATGTGTTATTTCAGAATTGGCTGACAGTATCCCCATAAAGGAAGGGGTAAGCAGTAATCCTAATGTATAGAGAGGGGTATTACTGGACCTGTATGTTGGGCTGTAAAAAATGGCTGACACTGATAACATGATGTTTGTGGGCAAACGATTCTATGATGGAAGATAAAATAACGTTTTTTGGGGCAAACGTTTTCATTTATTTTTGCAATGGAGGGTACACATGGCTTCATGTAGACTTGGGTATATGAACCCACATGGCTAGGCTTTTTAGACCGCTCTGGTGCGGTTATTGTTGAAGGCTGTGAGACATCGAGGTAGATTGGCGGGCCTATTTTCGCGCCTCAGTTGCGCATGCAAGCAGCAAGCTCCAGCTCCGGTGGGCCTTTCAGGAAAGTTTGGGCCTAATCGAAGGGTTAATTGATTTTTGCAGACCCCTGAGGGCAGATAGGCGCCACAGCAGAGCTGTGGCGAGGTGCAGGTTTTTTTTTTGCTTAAATATAACGTTTTGGATATGTTTTTTGTCCTTAAGGGTTAAGTATTCCTTTTCTTGTGGTGCAATCTTAGCTGGCAAGTTGGAATACATTTATCATAAAATTGAGATAATTTTATCGTTTTAAAGCAGTTTTGGAAAAATTGTATGCTTTTTTTTTCTCTTTAAGGCGCAGTACTGTTTTTTCAGATTATTTTTTTCACAAAATAAAGAGTTTTCAAGCCTGTTTGTGGTCATTACTAGCCTGTTTTAACATGTCTGACATTGAGGAAAACCAATGTTCCATGTGTTTAGAAGCCATTGTGGAACCCCCACTTCAAATGTGTCCCTCATGTACTGAAAGGGCCTTACATTGCAAAGAACATATTTTAGCTGATAAAAGTATGTCTCAGGGTGATTCTCAGTCAGAAGAGAATCAGGTCATGCCATCTGCTTCTCCCCAATTGTCACAACCTTGAACGCCCGCCCAAGCGACGCCAAGTACTTCTAGTGCGTCTAATTCTTTCACCCTGCAAGATATGGCTGCAGTTATGTCTACTACCCTTACAGAGGTATTATCTAAACTGCCAGGTTTACAGGGTAAGCGCAGCAGGTCAGGTATTAGAGTAAATACTGAGCCCTCTGACGCATTATTGGCCATCTCCGATGTACCCTTACAGTGTTCTGATTTGGGGGTGTCAGGAATTGTTGTCTGAGGGAGAGCTTTCTGAGTCAGGAAAGATGTTCCCTCAAACAGACTCAGATGTGACGGCCTTTAAGTTTAAGTTTGAACACCTCCGCTTGTTACTCAGGGAGGTCTTAGCGACTCTGGATGATTGTGACCCTATTGTCATTCCACCAGAGAAACTGTGTAAAATGGATAAATATCTGGAGGTTCCTACTTACACTAATGTTTTTCCAGTCCCTAAAATAATTTCTGACATTGTTACTGAGGAATGGGATAGACCAGGCATTCCGTTCTCTCCCCCTCCTACTTTTAAGAAAATGTTTCCCATATCTGACACCATGGTGGAGGGAGCTATTTCTACCCTGGCTAAGCGTACAACTATACCCATTGAGGACAGTTGTGCTTTCAAAGATCCTATGGATAAAAAATAGAGGGGCTTCTAAAGAAATTGTTTATTCATCAGGGTTTTCTTCTATAGCGTGCATTGTTCCAGTAACTACTGCAGCAGCTTTTTGGTTTGAGGCTCTAGAGGAGTCTCTCAAGGTTGAGACCCCATTAGATGATATTTTGGATAGAATTAAGGATCTCAAGCTAGCTAATTCTTTTATTACAGATGCCGCTTTCCAAATGGCTAAATTAGCGGCAAAGAATGCAGGCTTTGCCATTTTAGCGCGTAGAGCGTTATGGCTTAAGTCATGGTCTGCTGATGTGTCATCTAAATCCAAGCCTTTAGTTATTCCCTTTAAGGGTAAGACCCTATTCCGGCCTGAACTAAAGGAGATCATTTCTGACATTACTGGAGGTAGAGGTCATGCCCTTCCTCAGGACAGGACGGTTAAAATGAGGACCAAACAGAATTATTTTCGTTCCTTTTGAAACTTTAAAGGCGGTCCCTCTACTTCCTCATCTGCCTCCAAGCAGGAGGGGAACTTTGCTCAATCCAAGTCGGTCTGGAGACCTAACCAGACCTGGAATAAAGGTAAACAGGCCAAGAAGCCCGCTGCTGCTACCAAAACAGCATGAAGGAGCAGCCCCCGATCCGGGACCGGATCTAGTAGGGGCAGACTTTCTCTCTTCGCTCAGGCTTGGGCAAGAGATGTTCAGGCATTAGAAATTGTGACCCAGGAGTATATTCTAGAATTCAAGGATTCTCTCCCAAGGACCAGACAAAAAGAGAGGCGTTCTTGCGCTGTGTAGAAGACTTATATACCATGGGTGTAATCTGCCCAGTTCCAAAATTAGAACAAGGGCAGGGGTTTTACTCCAATCTGTTCGTGGTTCCCAAAAAAGAAGGAACGTTCAGAACGATTTTAGATCTCAAAGCTCTAAACAAATTTCTCAGAGTCCCATCGTTCAAGATGGAGACCATACGAACAATTTTACCAATGATCCAGGAGGGTCAATAGATGACTACCGTGGATTTGAAGGATGCGTATCTGCACATTCCTATCCACAAAGATCATCACCAGTTCCTCAGGTTCGGCTTCCTGGACAAACATTTCCAGTTTGTGGCCCTTCCTTTCGGGTTCCCCACAGCTCCCAGAATTTTCACAAAGGTGCTAGGGTCCCTTCTGGCGGTTCTAAGGCCACGGGGCATAGCAGTGGCGCCCTATCTGGACGATATTTTTATTCAGGCGTCAACTTACCATCTAGCCAAATCTCACACGGACATCGTGTTGGCTTTTCTAAGAACTCACGGGTGGAAGGTGAACATAAAAAAAGAGTTCACTTGTTCCTCTGACAACAGTTCCGTTCTTAGGAACTCTGATAGACTTGGTAGATATGAAAATTTTTCTGACGGAACTCAGAAAATCAAAGATCTTAACCACTTGCCGAGCACTTCATTCCAGTCCACGGCCATCAGTGGCTCAGTGTATGGAGGTAATTGGACTAATGTTAGTGGCAATGGACATAGTTCCATTTGCTCGTTTACATCTCAGACCACTGCAGCTGTGCATGCTCAGACAGTGGAATGGGGTTTATGCGGATTTATCTCTGCGGATAAATCTGGATCTAGAGACCAGAGACTCTCTTCATTGGTGGTTGTCACAAGATCATCTGTCCCAGGGAATGTGCTTCCGCAGGCCAGCATGGCTCATAGTTACGACGGACGCCAGCCTCTTGGGCTGGGGTGCGGTCTGGAATTCCCTGAAGGCTCAGGGTGTGTGGACTCAGGAGGAGTCCCTACTACCAATAAATATTCTGGAACTGAGAGCGATATTAAACGTGCTTCAAGCGTGGCCTCAGCTGGCTTCGGCCAAATTTATAAGATTCCAGTCGGACAATATCACGACTGTAGCATATATCAATCATCAAGGGGGAACAAAGAGTTCTCTAGCGATGATAGAGGGTTCCAAAATAATTTGATGGGCAGAGACTCACTCTTGTCATCTATCAGCAATATATATCCCAGGAGTGGAGAACTGGAAAGCGGATTTTCTAAGTCGTCAGACTTTTCATCCAGGGGAGTGGGAGCTCCATCCAGAGGTGTTTGCAAAATTGATTCATTAATGGTGCACACCGGAATTGGATCTGATGGCATCTCGTCAGAATGCCAAACTTCCTTGTTACGGGTCCAGATCAAGGGATCCTCAAGCAGTACTGATAGATGCTCTAGCAGTACCATGGTCGTTCAACCTGGCTTATGTGTTTCCTCTTTTTCCTCTCCTACCTCGTCTGATTGCCAGAATCAAACAGGAGAGGGCTTCGGTAATCTTGTTAGCGCCTGCGTGGCCATGCAGGACTTGGTATGCAGACCTGGTGGAAATGTCATCTCTGCCACCGTGGAAACTGCCACTGAGACGGGACCTTCTCATTCAGGGTCCGTCCCAACATCCAAATCTGTTTTTTCTGCAGCTGACTGCCTGGAGATTGAACGCTTGATCTTATCTAAGCGGGGATTCTCTGAGTCAGTCATTGATACCTTGATTCAGGCTCGAAAGTCTGTCACTTGGAAAATTTATCATAAGATATGGCGTAAATATCTTTATTGGTGCGAATCCAAAGGCTACTCATGGAGTAAGATCAGGATTCCTAGGATTTTGTCCTTTCTCCAAGAAGGATTGGAGAAGGGGTTATCAGCTAGTTCCTTAAAGGAACAGATTTCTGCTTTGTCAATCTTACTACACAAGCTTCTGGCAGATGTCCCAGACGTTCAGTCGTTTTGTCAGGCTTTGGTTAG